>NC_083431.1:28700694-29000694 GCF_020745735.1 Hemiscyllium ocellatum
TTGGGTGTAAAGCTCTCTGCTGTTCAGTATCCTACTTAGTAAAGTGATTGTGCTTGTCAAAGGTCAATCATCTCAGCCCCAGATTATCAATGCAGGAATTCCTCAGAGGAGCTTCTTATGTCCAATCACTGTCACCTTCTTCAATAATGATCTTCCTTCCACATAATATCAGAAATGGGATTATTCACCAATCATGGGTATTTGTATGAAATAGCTCTTAGTTCCATGCAGCAAGATGTGCACAAGTTTCAGGCTTGGGCTGATCAATAGCAATTAACGCACACTCATCAATAGCAATTAAACACACAGACAATGACCATCTTCAACAAGAGAGAACCATCTCTCTCCTGATTTTTCACTATCATTATAGAGTTCTCTACCTTCAATTTCCGGAGCCAGCAGCTTAATTACTGTGGCTATAACAGCAGATATTGAGGGTGGGAACTCTGGAGAGCGACTTAGATCCTGACTCTCCAGAGGCCTGTCTGCCGTCTCCAATTCACAAATCTGCAATGTAATTGAGTACTTTCCACTTGCCTCAATGAGTGCAGCTCCAATTTTATTTAAAAAGCTCAGGACCATCCAGCAGAAAGCAGCTGACCTGTCACCCTATCCACAAACTTAGAGAATCACCTCTCCATTGAGGCATGCAACAGTAACAGTGAGTACCATCTCAACACTATGTTGCAGGAGGTCTCCAAAGTTCCTTTGATGTCATTTTCCAAACCTTTGACCTCTATCTAGAGCAACAAAGGTAGCAAATGCATGAGATCACAACCAGCTGCAAATTCTCTGCCAAGTCGCATACCTTAATGACTTAGAACCATATCATTGTTCCTTCATTGTTGCTAGGTCAAAATCCTGGAATTCCCCTGCTAATACAACTATGAGTGTACCTACATTCCAAGAACTGCAGACTGAGGAACTGTGATGAACAATCATTTAGAAGTGAACAACAAGTATTGTGTTTGCCAGCAATGAAAGGAAAAGGTTGGAAGTTAATTCAACATTACCATCATTATTAGATTAGATTCCCTACAGTGTGGAAACAGGCCCTTCGGCCCAACAGGTCCACACCGATCCTCTGAAGAGTAACCCACCCAGACCCATTTCCCTCCGAAAGATGCACCTAAT
This sequence comes from Hemiscyllium ocellatum, assembly GCF_020745735.1. Classification (NCBI taxonomy): domain Eukaryota; kingdom Metazoa; phylum Chordata; class Chondrichthyes; order Orectolobiformes; family Hemiscylliidae; genus Hemiscyllium; species Hemiscyllium ocellatum. The sequence goes on from NC_083431.1 coordinate 28,701,829, forward strand.
ACTATTTAGCATGGCCAATTCACCTGACCTGTACATCTTTGTGACTGTGGGAGGAAACCCATGCAGACACAGGGAGAATGTGCAAAGTCCACACAGACAGTCGACCTTGGCAGGAATTGAACCTGGGACCTGGTGCTGTGAGGCAGCAGTGCTAACCACTGAGCCACTGTGCTGCCCATGAATGTTTGTGTTTCACTGTTATCTTATGGATAACAATGTAAATTATCACAATATTTCCTCATAAGCCACAATGACTTTGACCCTGACCACGTGAGTATCAGAGACACCCACTTTTCTTCACACTTTCTCTTCATTACAAGAACCTTATATCTTCCCCAACAGATTCTATATTGTTTATAATTACTTGTCTTTTTTACTCCCTTTTCAGCTACATGATGATTTTTATTTTCCAGTTCACTCTTCCAGTTTCTTTTTAAATTTCAGTTCCTCTTCTTTATTCTTTCTCTCCTTTTGTTATCGTCATCTTTTCCTTCTCCTCTGTTTACCTTTGTTTCTGATTTCCTGATTTTATCATTCTCTTTTGTCCTTGTGTTGCTTCTCAGTTTCTTCAGTGTTCCCTCCCAAGTCTGTACATTATGCTTTAATTGTTTATTAATCACATGTTCGATTATACAGCATTACTGGATTCATTACTACTGCTGTGAAATCTACTTGAATACAGCTTTGACGTATGCAACTCTGTTGTTTGTCTTTCCTCTGTGCTCTGAATAAAATGTTGCTCTTTACTTGAGGAACACATTAAGTTGATTCAGAGGATTTGTGAGAAGGAAATATAAATGTTTCAGAAATATACCTTTTAATTATTGCTTTTATTGAGCCTCTTAGAAAATGTGCAGTTTTGCATAAAAGGCAATGCATCGATTGTAGACTTTAATAGTTCATGTGCATTTTTTATTCACTGGTATGATGTGGGTGTTGCTAGCTGACCAGCATTTATTGTCCATCCCTAGTTGCCGTTGAGAAAGTGGTGGTGAGCTGCCTTCTTGAACTGCTGCAGTCCCCATGCTATGTCTAGACTCTCAATGTCCTTAGGGAGGGATTTCCAGGATTTTGACCCAGTGATAGTGAAGGAAATGTGGTATGCTTCCAAGTCAAGATGGTAAGTGGCTTGGAGGGAAAGTTGCAGGTGGTGTTCCCATGTATCTACCGCCCTTGTCCTTCTGACGGATGTAGTGTGGATTTGCAAGATGCTGTCTAAGGATCTTTGAATTACTGCAGTCCATCTTGTAGATAGTACACAATGCTGTCACTCGTCGTTAGTGGTGGAGAGAGTGGTTTTTGTGGATGTGGTGCCAATCAAATGGGCTGATTTGTCTTGGATTCTGTCAAACTTGTTGAGTGTTGTTGGAACTGTACACATCCAGGCAAGTAGGGAGTATTCCATTACACTCCTGCCATGTGCCTTGTAGATGGTGGATAGGCTTTGGGGAGTCAGGAGGTGAGTTACTCTTCACAATATTTCTAGCCTCTGACCTGCTCTTGTAGCCACTGTTTGTTTGTGGTGAGTTCAGTTGAGATTCTGATTGATGGAACCCCTAGTGGGCGATCCAGTGGTGATAATGCCGTTGAATGTCAAGGGGTAGTGTTAGACTGTTTCTTATTGGAGATGGTCATTGCCTGGCATTTGTGAGGTAAGGGTATTACTTGCCACTTGTCAACCCAAGCCTGGATATTGTCCAGACCTGTTGCATTTGAATATGAACAGTTTCAGTATTTGAGAAGTAGTGAATGGTGCTGAACATTTGTACAATCACCAGTGACCATCGCCACTTCTGACCTTATAATGGAGGGAAGGTCATTGATGAAGCAGCTGCAGGTGTTTTGGTACAGGGCACTACTCTGAGGAACTCCTGCAGAAATATCCTGGAGCTGAGATGACTGACTTCCAAAACCACAACTGTTTACCTATGTGCCAGGTATGACTCCAACCAGCAGAGACTTTGACCCAGATACTCTTTGATTCCAATTTTGCTAGTGCTCTTTATGTCACTCTTGGTCAGTTGCAGATTGTACTGGAGTTCAATTCTGCAGGTGCTGATGGCTCACAGCACCTCATGAATGCCCAGCCTTAGCATGGTGATAGTGCCACACAATACAATGGAGGGTATTCTCATCAAGGCAAGACTTTGTTTCCACAAAGACTGTGCCATGGTCACTCTCACTGATTCTGTCATGGACAGATGCATTTGCAGCTGGCAGATTTCTAAAGATGAAATCAAATAGTTGCTGGTTCCCTCACCACCTGCTGCAGACCCCAGTCTAGCAGCTATGTCCTTTAGGATCCGACCAACTCAATCAGCGGTGTTGCTGCCAAGCCACTCTTGAAATCCCCCATCCATCTTTTGCCACCCTCTGTGATTCCTCCAAGTGTTGTTCGACATAAATGTTGGTGGGATAGGATATATCTAGGAATGGTGATGGGGCATTGTCTATCAGGTATGATTCTATAAGTATGACTCCGTAAGGCTGTTGCTTGACTTATGAAACAGTTTGGAGAGAGCTCACCCATTTTTGGCACTAGTCCCCACATGTTAGTAAGGAGGATTTTGCAGGGTTGACCAGGCTGTTTTTGCCATAATCTTTTCAGTCAATGGGAGGTGGTCTATCGATTTCATTTCTTTGTTAAGACTTCATAGTGATTGGTACAATGGGATGGCTTGCATGGCCATATCAGAGGTCAATTAAGAGTCAACCACATTGCCAGGGGGCTGGGGACACATGTCAAGCAAGTTGAGGATGGCAGATTTCCTTTCTTGAAGGATATTAGTGAGCCAGATGGGGTTTTCCGACATTCGGCAATGAATAAGTAGATTCTTAATTCCAGACACTTTTTAAAATTGAATTCAAATTCCACCATCTGTGGCAACATTTGAGCCCAGGTCCCCAGAACATTAGCTAATTGGCTGGATTAATAGGCTAATGATAATACCACGAGGCCATCGCTTACTCTGTTTATTTTGGTCTCTATTGTTGTGTCTCCCATGGTGTTGTTCATAGGTATCTGGTTCTGGAGCATAGCTTTTATTTTCAGCTGCTAACTTGGCGAAAGCTTTGAATGAATGAGTTTTCTCTACATGGAAGTGACAGTTCAGTATTCTATGGCAATCTAGGTAATTACAGCTACTTGGAAATTCCTTCGATCAATAAGAGGTCAAGAAGCAGTGTATATCTTCCAGGAACCAGACCAGAAATGCCTGGCTCCTCTTTTCTTAAAAAAAACTATAGCTTCATAACAATGATAGCATGTGACAGATGTCAAATGGACATGAGGCTTTATATAGTACAGCTTCAAGATTGTCAGGAAAAGATCTCATTATAGAATCTGCAGTCACATTGTTGAAAGAGAAAGTGATTCTGAAAAAAAATCATAATAATCTATCACCCTTGTTTCATCTGTGCTTACATTTTGCCTCCGATAATAACACCATGATGTAGAGGCTGTCATTTGAACAGGGATAACAGGGGGAAAATAAGTGTGATATTTAGTTATTTGCTGTGGATAACTAGGCTGTTCACTCGAAGGTGCATGTAATGAATCACCACATGTAGAACATTTATTTTACATAATATTACACATGCGAGCCCAACTACAAAATAAGGTGACAATGGCCATTTGTCAATGATTTTTAATTTTTCTGTGATGTGTTTCTTCATCATCTTCCCTAGTTATTAAGCAAAGGTATCGTGCTGTGATTCCTCCCGACCACCTGCACCTCTTGCTTTTTTGTACTGCAGATTTATATATTGTGTCAGAAACAGCTTTCTGTTTATTTTGTGCCAGTGCTATTCTCTATAAAGAACACAAACATTGTGGGATGGCATTCTGTGGTGTGTTTCACCTGATAAAACAATCTGTCTGCTCTGTTGATGCTATTACGTGTAGAGACTGCATAGCAAAAAAAAACCGTGGATCAGTAAGACCATGGTAACATGATCCTGAGCAGCCACATGCCATTAGTGGATTCAATTTGATGTCTAGACGTTGTGTGGATGTCTGTTGAGGACTAAGATGCCAGCTTTGAATAGTTTGCTGATGCTTATGTATGAGCATTAACTGTAAGGTAGTTGCGAACTGTGGTTGCTAACTGTGTTCAGGAAAATGCCCTCTGGTTTTTATCATGAATTTATAGAACTCCAATTCAGGAAATACAATTGCAATTTCATTGCAGAACTGAGGATCCCCTTTTTACTCTAGATTTAGATTTACTCATTGTTTTCGAGAGGGGAGGCATTAAGGGAGGGCATTGAAAACGTGGATAGAATCAAATATCTGGAGCATTTTATTCCGCATGCATTCAGCTTGCCTTGTATTCGTACCTCTCATGTAACATAAACAACAGTATTTCCATTTACATAGTGCCTTTGGTATAGAGAAAACAACCCAAGACATTTTACAGAGCTGTAAAGGGGCCAATGATTGCCATGTCATGTTATGTGTTGCCAGGTAAGGTTGCCATATTCCTCGAGATTTCATCCTATATCAGACAATTGTCTTGTTTTACCAATTTTCAACAATAAAGTGTTGAAAGAAACATATATAAAAAAAATTGCTCACAGTAGTGCCATAGGTTTAATTCCTGAAAGTATAGGCGAAAGCATCAGGACAGTTACCAAATGTTGAAGTGGATAGGGGAGGGAGGGGAAGAGACAGTGGGAACCCCATTCCTAGGAATGGAGGGATTTTCTAACGAAGGGAAAATGATTAGATTGGGTGACATACAAGAATCTTAGGGACTAGACAGGGTAGATATGACGAGGTTGTTTTCCCCTTATGGGAGAGTTGAAGATCAGAAGGCATACTATCAGAGTATGGGGTGGCACAGCTAAGATAGAGGAATTTCTTCTCTGAGAATATAGTCAGTGTGTGGAATTCTTTACCACTGAGGGCTGCATGGCTGGATCATTAAGAATGACCAAAGCTGTGATCGATTTTTAATCAGTCAGAAAATCAAGATTTGCGTGAAAAAGTGGGAACATGAAGTTGAGGATTCTGGATGTAGGTTTGCTCGCTGAGCTAGAAGGTTCATTTTCAGATGTTTTGTCACCATACTAGGTAACATCTTCAGTGAGCCTCCGGACGAAGCACTGCTGATGTTTCCTGTTTTCTGTTTATATGTTTGGGTTTCCTTGTGTTGGTGATGTCATTTCTATGGTGATGTCATTTCCTGCTCTTTTTCTCAGGGGTGGTAAATGGGGTCCAAGTCAATGTGTTTTTAGTTTGATAGAGTTCCGTTGGAATGCCATGCTTCTAGGGATTCTCATACATGTCTCAGGTCAGCCATGAATGGGGTAAATGACTTACTTCTGCTTCTATCTGATGGCCTGAAAAAGTGATCAGTGAGTATCATGGGGTCTCAGCAATTAGCAAAGAAGGAGATGCACCAGAGGCCAGCCAGACCAATGGAATTCTGTCCAGAGCTTGTTGGAGAAGGGCAGGGTGGGGAAGCAGGAATGGGGAAGAGGGGAAGTGGAGGTTACAGGCGGGAGAAGTTGGCTTTTGACCAAGAAAATGTTAGTTAAAAAAAGATGATGTCACTATGCAAACACAAGATTGATAATTTGGATCATTAATGATTGTGGAGTCAATGAAGGCCCTTCCCATTTTTCTAAATGCTTTGTTTTTGCCAAATAGAATATTTTCTAATGGCAATCAATTTGTCATAAGTTATATTTTATGAAGGTCTTTTGGTTCTTTCTTTCTTTCATTTTGACCAAGAGTTCTCGGCAACTTTTTGAGGGCCCCAATCTCAAATGATGATTTGCTCATGAGTTGTTAGAAGGGTGGAATGATGAATAGATGGGACCAGGTTTTCCAGTGGCCAGAAATATTCCAGCATAAATAGACGTTGTGCATGGAGTCCCTGCATAATCCCCATCAAAGCACACGCCAAACATATTGTTTGGGAAATTGAATTTTCTATTAAATCTGAAACTTTGAAGGTCTGCAATGACATTAATTATAATCATTACTCAGGAGAAGTTAGATTATTAAATACATATACTTACCTCACATTAAACCTCCACTGTACCAAAACCATGACCCAACCAAACCCTGCCCTCACCAGACCGGCCCAGATCCCATCACATCCCCAAGAGTCTAACAGTATGTGCCTCTGGGTCACTTGTCTCTTCCTACACATTGGTACCATGCTTAATACTGAATATCACCCTCCTGGATCAGATGTGACAATCCATTGATGTCCTTGCACCTGAGCTGGTGGGGATGTGTGCTTGTGAGATGCCCATCCCTAGTTGCCCATAAATACATGGTACTGAGCTGTCACTTTGCAACACTGCAGTCCATGGAACCCACAATGTCTCAATGACAGTGTAACAACGGTGTTGTATTTCCAAGTCAAAATGGTGAGTGCCTTGGAGGGGAGCTTACAGGTAGTGGTGTTCCCTAGAGTCTGTATTCATTACCTTTTCTAGATGGAAGTGGTCAGGTGGTTGGAAGGAGGTTTGGTGAATTTCCGCAGCACATCTTGTAGATGGTATGCACTGCTACTACTGAGCATATGTAGTGAAGGAGTGGATGTTTGTGGATGTGAGCTGCTTCATCCTGGATGGTGTCAGGCTTCTTGAGTATCGTTGGAGCTGCACCCATCCAGGCAAATGAGAAGTATTCCATCACACTCCTGACATTTATGAAATTCAGCGTTCCATTCATTACTGTTTGCAACAGAGGATGGAAACATCAGACAAAACAAGGACATGTAATTCTCACCCACTGCAAATATATATAAATCTCACATTCTTTCAGCTTGTGTGGCCTATGAGATTGCAGTTTTCACTCTACATTCATCTGCTCTTTTCATGGACTCTGTTTGACATTCGCTAACATTGGCAGCATGACTCACTGAAGAAGCACAGTCATAAGTGACAAAATACCAGGTGGAGAGCATGTATCTGGACTGTGCTCATAGATACTGCAGTCATAGTATGAGCATTCCTGGCATAAACAGTATGAAGGGCAATCCACAGTTATACCACTGCATTTTCTAAATAATTAATTATCCTTTAAAGCAAAAACAGCAGAAAAGGACTGGTAATGCAATATTCATCTGGGCTAATGAGACAATCTTACCAGCCTCTGAATGCTGAGGGCATTGACAAATCAGTTAGGAAAATAGGGTGAGATTTGCAGCAGAGTGTTTCTCGATTGGAACAAGATAGTTTCTTGAACTAAGTGTTGAACAGCAAGAAGAAATTCACACCAGTGAATGGCAAGAGGCTGACTTCCATTCATTTGCATACAATTATTAACTAAACTCATCCCACTGATGCACAGTTTCACATCCTCCCTTTTACTGGATAGAAGCGAGACATTGACAGTTCCTGATATGAAAGTCAATCTGGGAACCTAGTGACTCCAACACACTGCTTCATCCTCTGGACCTCCATCTTGCACAGCAGTCATCACTACTTCAGGACATGCTCCATGGGCAGAGACCTACTGCACCCCGCTTGACTCTGGAGGTTGGCATTGATATGTACCAGCCTCACTGCGCCCTCATGGCACATCTCCAGTTACTTGCAATAAGGCTTTGCACTTCAGTGCTGGACTTGGGAGTACACTGGCACCCTTCATTGTAATCAAAATCTGAAATTGCTGGAAAAGATCAGCAGGTTTGGCAGCATTTGTGGAGAGAAAGCAGAGTTAACATTTCCGGTTCAGTGACTCTTCAGAACTACTTAATGTAAACTGGTTAGCTCATTAACAAGTTAATAAAACATTAACTCTGCTTTCTTCTCACACCAACTGAGCTTTTCCAGCAATTTTTGATTTTGCTTGATTTCCAGCATCCGCAGTTCTTTGGTATTTTTTGTGTGATATACTCTTCATTGTGATGTTGTTAAAACATTTTGTACAGAGGGCAGGTCATCCCACTCAGAATGGTCCCGGCTGCATCTCCAGGATTTTCCCTTGTGCTTGTTAGGGCGCATTCATTTTGTATCTACACAGACACTCACATCTCTGACCTGCCTTGCTGACGTGCACTTTGTCCCCTCAGCTGGAGCTTAAAGGCTTACATTAAGTCTGTTTTGACTTGCCTTTTAGCACAGACACAAAGCATGTCCTGGTTGTCAGTGGTGATCAATCTAGGGGGGTGCACATGTTATTGTTTGGTACCTTAATCTCAGCCCTGCACCATGTGTCAGCAGCGATACAGCAACACTGTTCCAAACGAATGGCCATGTCTGAAAATCTAAAGAGAATAGTCCTCAGTCAGGAGAAGCCTTCCATCAGGGAGTCCCAGGTTCTCAAATGCAGTGCCCCATATCAGTCAGGGCTTGGACATAGTCCGTTTAATGCAGGTCACTACAGTCCAGGGAGTGGGCCACAGTCAGACCTGCAAGCCCTGAGTAACCCGTCTAGGGAGTCACTGCACAGAGATCAGTCAGTGTTTGCTCGGTCATCAGTCAGAGCTGTCTGTCCAAATCAGTGAGGGGACAGGACCATGATCAATCCTGGTAGGGCGAGGGTCAGGTCCAGTTAAATCAGAGGGGGTTTTCATGGGTGACTGCTATGGGAGGAAAGTTGGCAGACAGCTATTCCTGGGGCTTGAAGGCAGCATGCTGGATTGTGGAGGTAATGTTGGAAGCTGAAGCCATAATTCAAAAGGTGTGCCGTAACATGTGAACTCTACCTGTGAGTGATATGAGGTTTTTAACAGGAAATTATATTAATCAGGTACTTCGATAGTACAGGTTGAAGTCACGTTTAATCATAATGCCCTGTATATGAAATGCTCACAGTTTCCACCTGTGTGGAGTACAAGTCCTGGTCCCAAGTGCTCTTGACCATATCATTGGTGATTGCAGAAGTGACTATCTTCTGAAGTAATCACAGACAATCTTAAAGTAGCACCCATTTTTCCAGTCTTAAAGAGAATCCAGGATCCCATAGGTTGCACAAGGACATTCAAATCATTTTCTCTCTCCTCGATCTGTAAGTGTTTGCTAACATACTCTTCTTGGGTGAAGAGAGAGTGGAAGAACAAGGTATCAGTAATCATAAATCACTTACAATTTCATAACATATTAGTACCACAAGGCTTTGTGGCTTGTTTTGATTCATCAATATGAGCTGCTTCTGTCAAAGGTCCATATGGAGATGTCCCATGGCTCTCCTGTTGGAGTATTCCATGTCCCACTGTATGGAGGTGTATGCAAAGCAATCATTTGTAAGTCATGTGAAAACTGACTGCTCTCTTTCTGATATTCCCCACCCTGGTGACCAATAGGCCCAGCCATAGCAGGAGGTATCCTCACTGTTGCTGCAGTGTAATGAAAGTGCAGAGGAAGTGAGAAACAACAGATGCACCAGCACACCCAGGATCAGCAGCAACCTCCAGACTCTACATGAAGGTTCCCTCAGAGTATGCAGGAGGTACAGGAAGCCCAGAATCTATTGTCGCTGATGCCAATTCCTCCAGATGAATCAGGTGCAGGCTGAAGGTATCCTGGGATATTGTCAGTAAATGATACTGGCTGCTGGAGAGGGGCCTGCATCTGGAAATGCTTGGTGACCATTTTATCGAAGTGGCTGCCAAGCTGTGCTAAATTATTATGCAACTGACTGCTTCCAGAGAGCTACTGGGGACCTGTGTAGGATTTCGCAATCACATTAATGCTATTACCAATGCAGTTTGTGCCAGATCACACTGCTTCAACTCACTGCTCCACCACATGCAAAACCGCATGCAATATGCTTTGCGAATATAGCCAGCCTCCCTCAGGCACCAGTCCTTCAGACTCAATGTATGTTACATTGAAAGGGCCATATCATAATGGAGCTGTATTCATCAATAGAAAAGAGTCCCATTTCATCAATGTGTCAGTGATCTGTGACCATTGGTGCCACATCTTAGAATGCTCCAGTAAGCATCCTAGGCCTTACATCCTTGAGAACTCTCAAGTTGCTGTTTTGTTTCAAAATCTTGGATGCCTTACAGGATGGTTACTGGGAGAAAAGGTTATCTTTTGCAACAATGGCTGAATCCATTATGCAACCCCTTGATGGAGGCTGGGTTGATATGCAATCCATTCTTCAACTGGGACCATGATGGAGCAGATGATTTGCTTCCTGAGGGTGAGGTTGTCGTGCCTGTGGGGGAGCCTTGTGATGTAGTCTGGGCAGAGCATGCTACATAATCTTTTACACCCAGTTCTGTGTACACTACAACAAGAGCAGGCAGAGGGATGTGACAGACACTAGCAGCTCCGAGAATGGCAGCATTCTTCTCAGGAGGAAGATGAAGGTATTGTGCAGAACTTCAGCCACTTGGCTTTCTGCATTATAAATCCACTGCAGCATCAGGCACAGCAGACCAGATAGAATTTAATTGACATCCAGTTTTAATAGATGTGAGCTGGGTTCAGTGATCATTCATTAATATACATAAATGATCTAGAAGAGGGCACTGTTGGTATGATCAGCAAGTTTGCAGATGATACAAAGATTGGTGGAGTAGCAGAAAGCATATGGGACTATCAGAGAATAAAGGTGGATATAAATAAACTGGAGAGTTGGGCAGAAAAGTGGCAGATGGCTTTCAGTCCAGACAAATGTGAGGTGATGCATTTAGGCAAGTCTAATTCTAGAGCAAATTTTACAATAAATGGAAGTGCCTTGGGAAAAGTTGATGGACAGAGAGATCTGGGAGTGCAGGTCCATTGTACCCTGGAGGTTGCTTCACAGGTCGATGGAGTGGTCAAGAAGGCATATAGTATGCTTGCCTTCATTGGATGGGGTATTGAGTATAAGAGCTGGCAAGTCATGTTAAAATTGTACAAGACATTGGTTCGGCTGCATTTAGAATACTGTGTACGGTTCTGGGCACCACATTACCAAAAGGATGTGGACGCTTTGGAGAGGGTGCAGAGAAGGTTTACGAGGATGTTGCCTGGTATGGAAGGTGCTAGCTATGAAGAGAGGTTGATTAGGTTAGGTTTATTTTCACTAGAAAAAAGGAGATTGAGGCGGGACCTGATTGAGGTTTACAAAAACATGAAGTGGATAGACAGGGTGGATAGAAACAAGCTTTTTCCCAGGGTGAAGGATTCAATAACGAGAGGTCATACTTTCAAGGTGAGAGGTGGAAAGTTTAAGGGGATACATGCGGTAAGTACTTCACATAGAGGGTGGTTGGCAATTGGAATGCATTGCCAGCAGAGGTGGTAGAGGCAGGCACGGTAGATTCATTTAAGATGCGTATGGACAGATGCATGTGTAGGTGGGGAGCAGAGGGATACAAATGTTTAGGAATTGACCGACAGGTTTAGACAGTACATTTGGATTGGCTCAGGCTTGGAGGGCCAAAGGATCAGTTTCTGGACTGTAAATTTTCTTTGTTCTTCTTTGTTTTTTATTAACTATAAATTTGTTGCTGCTCAAAAGGCATGCAGACCCTGCCCCAGAAGCAAAAACAGTTTTTGTTTTTTTTCACTTGTGCTGTTGCTGAGTAAAAAGGTAAAGGTTTTCACCTGTTTAAAGGCTTTCCAGTACGTGGTGTTTCTACATTAAAAAAAGGAAACGTTATGCTACACTGGGCACTGGGAAAACAGCAGAGCTGCCTGAGGCAGGGTTCTAAGATGGAATGATGTTAAACACAGGCAAACAGTGTAGCTTGTTTCTTAAATAGCAATGGATTTACAAATGTGTGCTTGTATTTGCAATAAAGTGCCAGTTGTACCAGCAACGCACCCTGAGAAATGGTTCCCCTCTTCGGTGAATGGCAGCTCCTGGCAGCCAGAACTTGACTTGACACCCTGCTGGGCTGTAAAGATGGCACCAAACCCAGGAATCCTGGGAAGATTTCTGCCTCTGTTGGGAGGAAGGATAGGGTGCCGGGGCACCACAGAGCGCAAAGATAATGAGGTGGATTTTGGAAAATAATGTGAGAAGAAAAAGACTAATTTTCCAGTTAAAGTTTCAGCGGCTAAATGAGAATCTCATTAGTGATTGGCAAGGGATCCGTTTGCATTAATTAACATCTCATTAATAATTAATCCCCCCTTCATTTATACGCAGTTTGCAATTTTCCCAGGCAGTGGAAAGAAACTAGAAGGCAACCATTCCTGAAATGAAAGTCAAAACCGAAAGCTGGAAACTGCAGCTTCTGGTGTCTTCTCCAGCCATCCATCTTGGCTAGCATTCTCAATGTCTCAGGACACTCTCTGCATGGGCAGTGATCACCTGCAAATACCAACCATGGACGTTGGCACTGGCCAAGCACCAGCTTCACCAAGTCATCGTGGCACATCTCTGACTCCATTCCAATTTATTTTACCATTCCAGTGTGGCACTTTGGAGCTCAACAACACTTTGCATTGCAACACAATTAGATCTCCTACCTTATTCTCTTCGCAATCACTAACTTTGCACTTACTTGGATGCTCACCTTATCTTGTCTTTGAGCACTGACAGAAAACTAGAAAGTTTGTCATGTTTGACAATGAATAGCTGGGGGCAGGCTGGGTCTGTCCTTAGTCAGGAATGTGTGGTGTCCCAAGTGAGTGAGTAGTAAGTGCAGAGATCATAAAGTGTTTGGGGGACAGGGTGAGTGGTAGCCATTGAGCAAAGATGCTGCATGCAACATTGATAGACTTGAGCCTTGCTGGGAGGATGATGAAATGGCAGCGTTCAAATGTGAGGTAGTAGAAAAGATGTTTGGCTCTTATCCTTGTCAAGTGTAGAAGAACATGAGCCTTAGAGCAGCACTACCGCATGTTCCTCCAGGGTGAACACCCCACAAATGTAGCTGGCTACATCTGATCAGGCTGGCAGTGTTTGACATGGTCTGCAGCTGGTGTGTAAATGTGGCATTTGTGGTATGAGCTTCATAAACCTCTGAAGCTGGGGGACACTTGCACCATTGTTGAGTGCAAGGTTGTATGAGATTGGTGCTGTGTAGGCATACTTTATAAGGTGAACCATGCAAAGCTTTGTGCAAAAAGATATGAGGGCTTACAAAGGCAAATGCTCCATAAAATTTCCTGAAATTGACACCACCCACTGGCTTAGCAAATCAGGTTGTAGAGTTAGACAATAGACAATAGGTGCAGGAGTAGGCCATTCTACCCTTCAAGCCTGCACCACCATTCAATATGATCATGGCTAATCATCCTTAATCAGTATCCTGTTCATGACTTATCTCCATAACCCTTGATTCCACAATCCTTGAGAGCTCTATCCAACTCTTTCTTAAATGAATCCAATGGGGCAGAGCATTCCACACAGCCACCACTCTCTGGGTGAAGAAGTTTCTCCTCATCTCTAAATGATCTACCCCGTATTTTTAAGCTGTGTCCTCTGGTTTGGCACTCACCCATCAGCGGAAACATGTTTCCTGCCTCCAGAGTGTCCAATCCTTTAATAATCTTATGTCTCAATCAGATCCCCTCTCAGTCTTCTAAACTCAAGGGTATACAAGCCCAGTCGCTTCAGTCTTTCAGTGTAAGGTAATCCCGCTATTCCAGGAATTGACCTCGTGAACCGACGCTGCACTCCCTCAATAGCCAGAATGTCTTTCCTCAAATTTGGAGACCAGAACTACACACAGTACTCCAGGTGTGGTCTCACCAGGGCCCTGTACAGCTGCAGAAGAACCTCTTTGCTTTTATACTCAATCCCTCTTGTTATGAAGGCCAGCATGCTATTAGCCTTCTTCACTACCTGCTGTACCTGCATGCTTACCTTCATTGACTGGTGTACAAGAACACCCAGATCTCTCTGTACTGCCCCTTTACCTAAATTGATTCCATTTAGGTAGTAATCTGCCTTCCTGTTCTTGCTACCAAAGTGGATAACCATACATTTAGCCACATTAAACTACACCTGCCATGCATCTGACCATTCACCTAAATTGTCCAGGTCACCCTGTAATCTCCTAACATCCTCATCACATTTCACCCTGCCACCTTGCTTAGTATCATCAGCAAATTTGCTAATGTTATTGCTAATACCATCTTCTATGTCATTAACATATATTGTAAAAAGCTGCGGTCCCAGTACTGATCTCTGCGGTACCCCACTGGTCACTGCCTGCCATTCCAAAATGGAGCCGTTTATCACTACTCTTTGTTGCCTATCAGCCAACCAATTTTCAATCCAAATTAGCACTTTGCCCCCAATACCATGCACCCTAATTTTGCTCACTAACCTCCTATGTGGGACTTTATCAAAAGCCTTCTGAAAGTCCAGGTATATTATATCTACTGGATCTCCCTCGTCCATCTTCAGAATTACATCCTCAAAAAATTCCAGAAGATTAGTCAAGCATGATTTCCCCTTCATAAATCCATGCTGACTCTGACCTATCCTGTTACTACTATCCAGATGTATTGTAATTTCATCCTTTATAATAGACTCCAGCATCTTTCCCACCACTGAGGTCAGACTAACTGGTCTATAATTTCCTGCTTTCACTCTCCCACCTTTCTTAAAAAGTGGTACAACATTAGCCACCCTCCAATCCGCAGGAACTGATCCCGAATCTATCAAACTCTGGAAAATAATCACCAAAGCATCCATGATTTCTCGAACCACCTCCTTCAGTACCGAGGGATATACACTATCAGGCCCCGGGGACTTATCAACCTTCAGACCTAACAGTCTCTCCAACACCAGTTCCTGGTAAATATAAATTCCCTTCAGTTCAGGTCCTTCAGCCACTGTTACCTCTGGGAGATTGTTTGTGTCTTCCCCAGTGAACACAGATCTGAAGTACCAATTCAATTCTTCTGCCATTTCTTTGTTCCCTGTAATATATTCCCCTGTTTCTGTCTTCAAGGGCCCAATTTTAGTCTTAACCATTTTTTTGCCTTTCACATACCTAAAAATCTTTTACTATCCTCCTTTATATTATTGGCCAGTTTACCTTCGTACCTCATTTTTTCTCTGCATATTTCCTTCTTAGTAATCCCCTATTGTTCGTTTTTCCACTTATCTTTGCTATGTTATACTTTTTCTCTTTTAACTTTATATGTTTCTTAATTTCCCTCATCAGCCATGGCCACCCATGCCTCCTCCTAGGATCTTTCTCCCTTTTTGGAATGAACTGATCCTGCAACTTCTGCATTATACACAGAAATATGCGCCATTGTTCCTCCACTGTCATCCCTGCTAAGGTATTGCACCATTGAACTTTTGCCAGTTCCTCCCTCATATCTCCATAGTTCCCTTTATTCAACAGAAATATTGTCACTTCCGATTGTACCCTCTCCCTCTCAAATTGCAGATTGAAGTTTATTGTATTATTTGCAATATCTCGGCCAGTATGAAGGTACAGTGTGAAATTTTAAGTGTATTTTCATGAATTTAGTGTGGCAAGTGGTTTGAATGTCTATGAATGTTCATAATATTATTGAAATGCAAACTTCAAATTTAGCAATTTTAAAATTCCAGTTTACATTTGTACTGATGTCTAACAAATTGCAAACATTGAAAAATCAGAATCTTCATAGTTGTTTAATTTCTAATGAAAATTAAACCACAGATTTACTTCCAAAGATATTTATAACCATGTTGCTTCTTATTCTAAGTAAATTGATAATTCTTTCAAAATTAATTTACAGTTTAACATCTCAAGCCTTTGAAATGACTGAATATTAGCATTGGGATAGATAATGTGTGTCTGTGTGAAGTTGCTTTGTCTGTGATTTAATTTGTAGATACTAATTCATTAATAATAAATAGATTAATGTTGCCATTAAAATAATTAACAAAGGAATGTTAAAAATAATTTTAAGTAATATATGTAAACATTTCCACAGTGTAACATAAAGATGATAGTACTGAGATGAAAGGAATGCAAGGTATACAAAAATTGCACATTATAGCATTTACTTAGAGGAAAATGTATGTCTCTAGTCATATCATATTAGCAGCCTGATCAGCACATAATTTCTGCATAAATAAACAATCAAATAAATTACCATAGAGACCTTTATCAGGTTGGCTCCCATTTCAGTATAGTCAGAAACGTACTCAACAATGTTTGGTTCAACTAATTGTAAGGCAATTGCAAATTAATTAAACTCTCTCCATGCCCACCTTCTTAATTCAGAACAGAGTGGACACTGGGCAGTTAAACTTGAGATGTCCCAAACCAAGCTACTGCAATTTTGAAATGCAAGCAACATGAGTAGCCATCTCAAACTCACAGGCTTAAATACACAGGGATCTGATGGAGTGACCAGGGGCAGCCATACTACTTTAACCTGAGGACTCTGATGGGCAGAAGACATGGTCTCTCTCGAAGGCCAAAGCTACTGGGAATTGCAACCAGGGCCAGAAGTGGGTGAACCATTGTGCGTGTTTTTTTCACTCATTTTGTTTTAGCTTTTTATTGAAATTCTGCTCTGGGAGCCTTTTTTTTAAGAAAAATCCTTGGATCCTCTTGTGGCCCTGGCTTTTCATCTTTCCCTAACCAGGATGGTCTTTCCTTTCTAAAATATTCTCCTCTTGCTGGTAGCTGATCCCTCTACTTCTCAAGGTGTGGTTTCCCATGGCACTCCTACTGCCCTCGTTGCCATTTTGACAGAAGGTAGGTAAGTAGCATTCTCGTGAAGCCCAACTATTACTATGAGCCCAGCCATCCTGCTGAGGCAGGGAATTAGAATTCTCTTTTTTTTAATTTCAAAAGCATACTTTATTCATAAAAATATCTTTATATACGGAAAGTTACCGAAGCATTTAGATTCCATATGGTAACGTATTGGGAAACTAACATTGGAGTTTAACTGTATCTATATTCTATATCAAATCCATATTCTATAACATTACTTCACATTGAATTCAAATGCTTTGGGTAGTGTTATTCCTGAGAGTACTTGGGTGCTTTCAACACAGTAAGGAAATTGAACTGAAAGGCCTGTCAAACATACTGAATTTATACACTCCTTGATGCCTTTAGACATTGATTTAAAGTCTACAATGCACTACTTGTAACTGAGTTACGAGGGTATTAACCAAATCTGTCTTCGCTGAACTTTCAATTATGCCTCTATTTAAATGTTCTCATACCAAGTTTCCAGTCTGCCTGTGTTATTTATTGATTAATATACGGAGATATGTAAAATACTACATCAATTCATTTTGTTAAGCATCTGCAGACTGAGCCGTCTTGCTGGCTGTTTAGGGAAATGACAAAGCCTGAACATTTTCGGGAACTCTGTTTTGTGTGAAAGTAGAGAGTAATAGCCATAAATCTATGGAATTTGAGGCATCTGTTTTCCAATTACTTTCATTTGTATTATTTTATGGCTGTAATCTTCATGTAATAGTCAACACCAATTAGATCACTTTGAGACTGTGGGTTGGACTTTCAAAGAATTGTAGAGACCCTGCAAGCATTTACAAATGGCAGATTGGACTGAGATCTGGAAGGGAACAAGTTGTCAAGGTGGGGTCATTGAAACTCAGTATAGACAGCAAACATATCCCAGATGTGCTGTGACAAGGATCTTCATCCTTTAATATGGGAGTCATTAGTTTATGAAAAAGACATACCTTTTCATCTTTCATGGAGGATTTATGTCAAACTGGCAAACTGTGAGGTTATGTAATTCCTCAACCCTATCAAGTGAAAATAAATAATGCAGTCAGCTTGCATCCATGAGAGTTGATGAACCTCAAGCTGTGAAATTATTTAAAACCCAGCCCTTGAAAAAAAATTGAAAAACTCCAGTCTGTCTGTATGACTGAGAGTTGAAAAAATATTTCAAAGGTTACAATATATATTTGTTGACATTATCCAAAGATTATCTTTATTACTATTTAAGGCTGACTGCTTTCAGCAATGTAAAGTTTTCCCAGCTGGGGGCAGGATTGTCAGTTCATAGTTGATCAGTGGCTCAAGGATTATAAAAGTTTGTCTTTTAGGGTTATGAAGGCAAGTCTGTTTGTTTTAACAAGGGTTTAAGTACTTGAGGACCTTTTGAGTTTTGAGTGGGCATTCATAAATAGCAGTATTTGCTTACTATAACTAAAGCTATGTAATTTGTTCTTTAGTTTAATTTATCTCAAAGTATGACCATGGTAGATTCTAGGTGAGTTCACATGAAGGGTAAAGGACAAAAGCTGGAACATATAGATTGACGTGGGTTGGCACAGGGCTATAAAGGGCTATGAGCAAATGAGATGTGTGAGCTGGCATTAATATGGCATAAAGGCTATAAGGAGCCATGGAGATTATGGTGGGGCATGAGCTGAGTGGGAGCAATAAGGGGCCATGGAGCGGCATGAGTTGGCATGTAGGATATGAAGAGGCATGGGGTGGGTGAATGGGAGATGTAGTTAGTCTGAAGATTGAGGGCTGCAGTGTCTATTATTTAGTGAAATAATGGATAATAGTCCCAGAGAGCCAAGGTGGATCTTTTTAAACAGTCTGTCTCCCCACCCCCTAAACAGCCCCTGTGTTTCCTCTGCACTGTATCTGGGGCAGTGGGTCTGACTCTATCTTGTGCTCAGAGCCCCACCCCACTCTGGAGCTAATAATTGTACTATACTCTTGAGCTACATACTCCAGGGCAGGAAATTACCCACTCGAAGTAACTGCCTCAGGTGCAAGTGACTGACCGTATTCATTTATCATTATTATTAATAATAATATTAGTATTATATAATTTAGAGGAACTCCATTGGATTCAGTACTTCAATATTATGTTATTTGCAAAAGATAGTAGTCCAGATTATCATGCAAACTGTGGAACAGATTGCTCCTATTTTTAGTCAAGCTATTAAAAATAATGAACAGATACTAAATCATTCATAAAGTACTAGATTTATAATAAAGTGTAAGGCAAGTAACTGATTTCCTACTTTCAAACCAGCCAGCAAAAACGACATTAAGCACCTCAAATCTGATCCCCTTTGCAAGAAGATTATGACTGATCTTCATCTCCACTCCATTTACCCACTTTGACTCAATGCCCCTTGATGCCTTTACCTAACAAGAAAATACCAATTTCACTCTTTATAATATTCTGGAGGTTTCATGTTTGATAGTTTTAAAGGGCCTGGATTGTTTTATTTTTACAAGTTCAATTAAAAGATATATTTGAGAGCTTTTGTTTTAACAAGGCATTTCTTGGAAACCATAGTTTCAGCTAAATACTGGATTTGTTTGTAGGAGGCCACCTGATCGGGTGGCCATCTGGTTTGAACAGCAGTTTGCTGCAAGTTGATGCTTGTTTCAGTGTTCAGTTGGGCAAAGCCTGCTAACGAGTAGGCTCATCTCTCTGGTTTCTGAAGCACTTGTTGTGAGTCCAGTATGAAACTTTGGAAGATTTCTCAATACTTTATTTCCTGAGCAAACTGCCTGCCAAGACCCCAGAGACAACTGCCATGTTGATCGCCTCATCTACACGTGCAAGACACTGGATTGATAGCCATCTGGATAGTCACACCTGTATTCTTTTGTTACCTTCAAGAACTAACCATTATCGGCCAAAAATATTTATTTTCCAAAGTGAATTTCTGCAAAGAGAAAACTGCTTCCATTTCCCCTTTTTCATAGTGCATTTGTTTGTGTGTGTGTGCACATTTTGGGTTATTTAGAGGGATAAACATTTTATATTTTCATATCACATACTATGTATATTAACCGCTTTAGATCATTATTGAATTGGTTTTGTTTTATAATAAGTGCAAAATTATTATTCTATTTTTTTAAAAAAAGCCTAGTCTATTATAGAGAAATCAAATAACTCAACATTTTGAGAACTGGGTAAAACAATTATGTTTATATTGTGACTCATATAATAATGGGACTGGAGAGAGACAATGCAATCCTTTCATCTTGATTGTAATGATTGGCCCAATTGTCCCACCATCACATCCTTTTGAGGGAGAGAGCAGGGGTGATAGATGCAGATCTCTAATTTTCCATAAACTTATGGATATTTATAACACGGAAGGAAATCATTTGGCCCATCATGTCTATGCTGATCAACAAAGACTTGACTGTACTAATGCCATTTATACCCTCTTGGCCTATAGTCCTGGAGGCCAGGCAATGCAAGTGAATAATTCAGTACTGCTTAAATATTTTGAGAGTTACTGACTCAAACATCCTTTCCAGGCAGTTAATTCTAGATTTCCACTGTCCTTTGGGTGGAGAGGTTTCATCGCCATTCCCCTCTGATCCTTCTATCTCTTAGTTTAAATCTATGTACTCTTCTGTAATCAAAACAGTCCCTTCATATCCAGCTCCTGTGAAATACTTTCTAATATGCCAAAGTAACCTGGCTGTATTTTGAAATTAAAACTTGCAAGAACTATCTTCCAAAAGTCTCTTCATGACCTATGTATCACACCCCTAAAGCATGTCATACTCTCCCGTTTGCCTCAGGGAAAGCTAGTCAATTCTGGGTCTTCCTGAGATTCCTGGCATTTGCTCTGGCATTGCACCTAATCAAACACTGGTGGTCCGTAGCTGCCCTAAATAGTTTGTTTAATTTGCGTGGGAGATGTCAGACAGAGGGTAATTGGCATTCTGCCCTGGTCCCGCTGGACTGTGAAGAATGTGTGATTAACGTCCATGGAGCTTGCCCTGAGATGTCGGTAAGTGATGAGTAAGCAACAAGCTGGTTGCTTGGTAACTGCTGTGACTTTCGTGTTAGGAATTGTCACCGT
This sequence comes from Hemiscyllium ocellatum, assembly GCF_020745735.1. Taxonomy (NCBI): domain Eukaryota; kingdom Metazoa; phylum Chordata; class Chondrichthyes; order Orectolobiformes; family Hemiscylliidae; genus Hemiscyllium; species Hemiscyllium ocellatum. Next base: position 28,722,494 of record NC_083431.1, read on the forward strand.
CATTTTTCTATCCAGTGGCTGGGAGGATGGGAAACTGCTTACTAATGAGGTGAGATGACATAATAATGAAGACGATCATGTATTCTAATATAGCATATAAGCCTCTCGCTGCTCACCAGCGAGAGTTCCATCTCCCTGTTTAACACTTGATTGGAAAATGGGACATTTTGCTCTTGTCACGGAGAAGCTTCCTGCTAGCCATCTCTCACAATTTTCCCAACTTTTTCACCAATGTCCACATTGTTCAGTTTCTGGGAAGATTCTGCACATGGTTTTAAGGTTGCAGATAGCAGTGATTTAAACATTAGTTAGTGTAACATGCGCGGTTTGGGTTCATCATTATAGAAACAACATCAAATCTATAAAAGATGTCTGGTATAGTTCCACCAGAATGAAGTCTGGGATAGGAAAATTTATCATTCAGGAGATACTTGAGATTAGATTCCCTACAGTGTGGAAACAGGCCCTTCGGCCCAACAAGTCCACACCGACCCTTCGAAGAGTAACCCACCCAGGACCATTCCCCTCTGACTAATGCACCTAACACTATGGGCAATTTTGGAATTGCCAATTCACCTGACCTGCACATCTTTGGACTGTGGGAGGAAACCCATGCAGACACGGGGAGAATGTGCAAACTCCACACAGACAGTCAGCCGAGGCTGGAATCGAACCTGGGACCCTGGTGCTGTGAGCAGCAGTGCTAGCCACTGAGCCACCGTGCCGCCCAAGATGTTTAGATAAAATCTATTAGGACAGAAATACCAAATAGACCATTTCATAGAAATTTTTAAAATTGTGGAAGATCTTGCTAAGAATGAATTTGGAAAGTCTATTTACACGGTGTGAGAAGTTCTGGTACGGAGTGGCAATTATGGAAAAACATCACCCCCAAAGCATGGAAGAGATTACCGGTTTTAGTAAAAGAATTATTAGACTTTGAAATGTTTAGCCATTGGGAATGTTTGAGACAGAGAACATTGCTTTTTTTAAGGGAAAAAGAAAAAAAAATGAAGCCAAGCATATGCTTGAAGGAGAGCTAGGTACTGGAATTAGTTTTTGATTACTGCAATGAACAGGCAATGCAGACATAGTGGGCTGGATGGCCCCTTGTAATGACAGAGCTTTTGTTTCATGACTTGTTGGGAAATGACCACTATCATTAATGTCTATATCTAGTCATTGACTAAATGGGACACAAGTATAAATGCTAAATTCTGACTAAACTAGCACTTCAGTTAAGCTGTGACTGCTGTATGTGGATATTCAGCAGATGCTGTTCCTCTTTGATATAATTGGTACAATGATTAGAGAGTGATTTTTCAGTGAGTAGGAAATGTTCTATTCAACAATTGCTTGAATGCTATTTAAGTATAGCAAACTAACCACTTCCTCTACCATAGGCCTGTTGCAATCTTGTGTCATTCTGCATAGCATCAGCTATCTTCTTGGTTTTGACATGCGCAGTAAAATGTGTTGGGTTTTATTAAAGAATAGGGCAATTCTCACTTTTTGTGTTGGTGTGAATTCTAATGCAAGGAATATCTGTTTTGCAGCAGCAGTGATAGGTGCCTATGTTGTAATTATTACGTCCTTTTTGTGTTCATCAGATGAAGATATACAACTACTGGAACTGTGTTTGTTTGATTTTGTTCCAGCGAAGAGCTGGCCTGATGAGCAAAATGGTTTCCTTCAAAGTTGTAAACTTGTGTTGCCAATGCCACACTTATTGCTCCAATTTCTGTAGCCTACACCAGCCCTGCAACCCTCAGCATCTCCGCCTGGGGCATATCCCTAAATTTAATTGCTCTAACATTGATGGATCTCCCTTTAACTGCAGAGATCACAAACTCTAAACTTCCATTCATAAACCTTTCACTTTTCTCCAGTAAGATACTGTTCATCACCCTCTGATTTGAAGACATTTTTGGCTACCTGATTTAATATTTCTTTATGTAGCTTATGACACATTTGATAGTGGTTCTGTAAAGCGTGTTGGTGCATTTTCGCCTCCTTAAGATAAATTTATAAATACGAGTTATTGTTTTGGTTCTTATTTGGCTGGGGAAAATGGTTGATTCCCAACAAAACTTCCTCTATTCCTTGGGCACAAGCCAATTTCTTTGGAGTTCCTTCTGCAGTACCCAAATGAAAGAACAATGTAGCGGGTTAAGAAGGCAGAGTAAGTGACTGCCATGAATCTTTAAGGCCACAATGCAATCATAGCATCTCTGTGGAGACTATTTGACCCATCATATCCATGCAACCTCTCTGCAGGTCAGCTAATGCCAATCCCCCTAAAGTCAGCAAGCAAAATAAAAATTCCCTGAACTGCACAGTGCAAATGTTTGAAATGTGTGAATAAATTATATTGAAGTAATGTCAGCACATGAAGAGAAAAATTGCAAGTTCATGGAACAGAGCAAAGAGAAAGGCAGAGCATTTCAATAATTAAATTATTAATACAAATATGTTGAGTTCAGGGGGATAAGAGAAAGCGAAGGAAGAAAAATGAAGCAAGAGCTGAATTATGGAAACCTCTTTGAATGAAGTAAAGAATCTAAATCTAGGACCAAAGGACAGTTCTGGAAAAGAGATGGCATAGTGGCTAATGCTGCTGCCTCATAGCACCAGGGACCTGGATTCAATTCCACCCCAGGTGACTATCTGTCTGTCTGTTTTTACGTTCTTTCCGTGTCTATGTGGGTTTCCTGCAGGTGCTCTAGTTTCCTCTCACACTTCAAAGATGTGCAGGTTAGGTGGACTTGCCAAGCTAAATTGCCCCTAGTGTCCAGGGGTGTGCAGACTAGATGGCTTAGTCATTGGAAGTGCAGGGTTATAGGAAAGAGGGGTGGATATGAATGGGCTGTTCTTCTAGAGGGTTTGTATGGACTCGAGCCAAATGACCTGCTTCCACACTGTAGGAATTCTATGGAATTTCCCTTGGGCCTGAATGTAAGCCAGAGAACACTGTGTGGCAGCAAATTTAAAAACCATGCATACTTTTTCCCCATATAGCTGTTATAACTTAATGTTCTGCAGACATAAGAAAGCTAGAGAAATAGGACCAAATATTAAAAAGTAGGGAAGTGTATTGAATGTGAAATAATTTCAAAGTGATTCAGCCATTTAAGGTTCCATTGTAATCACTGGTCATCTCTTTACTGATCTTTACAACTATGTTCAGACAAAAGTCCAAAAGCATGAGGGCCATTGTTACGATACGGGGTACACCCTACTGCTGAATTTAAACCAGCAACGTAAGATAAATTTATCCCCTGCTGTAATCTGTGAAAATTTGAGAGACCAAGAACTATTTAAAGTAAAAATTAACAACTTAATTTCTTAAAGTATAACAGAGAATAATTAACTAACAACTATTTACCACTCTTTCCTCTAACCTCATTTTTAGTTTCCCGTCTACAATACTGATACGATTAAAATCCCCGATTAAGATTTACAAAACAAAACTTCTTATCTCAAAACCAGGCAGCTTTCGGTTCTTCTCTGTGTTCCTGTCGTCGTTTCTTTTTCTTGAGGATTCTGCTTCACAGGTTACTGATCGATAAAGGTACATTTTTAAGAAAGCTATTTTTCAGGAAGTCTTTGCATGCTGGTAGCCTGACAGATCTCCTCCCAACTGTTCAATTTTCCCCAGTCTTATACCCCCAAAGCATTGGATTGTGTCAATAGCTTTTAGGATTGCCAATGTACTAAATTCAAACTGGATTGGAGTTTGATTTTTTGGGGGATATAATTTAAACTGATTGGCCTAATTTGAATCTATTTTTGTCTCCAGACAACCAGCTACCCTAACTGCTGGACCATATGCTACATTGTATCTTGCTGAGAACATTCGGTACTGTCATGTAGTTCTACTAACTTTAACTTTCTTAAAGGTACAGTACACCCACATCTTCATAACAGCCATATTGAAGTTTGGTTCCTGCCTGACAAGTAATTCTTATTAAATTCTACTGTGTTTAAGCCAGTTCTATCAGTTTAATCATCTTAATGCAAAGAGTTAAAAGCCAGTCACACCATCATATTGTGATAAATCAACATCTTGGTGTTATTGTTGACCAGAAACTAAACTAGACTAGCCGTGTAAACACTGGTTGCAAGAGAAGATCAGAAACTAGGAATCCTACCGTGAATAACTCACCACCATCCTCTTCCCCCACCATCTGCAAGACCCAAGTTGGGAGTGTGTTGGAATATCCGCACTACCTTGAATGAGTGGAGCTTCAACAAATCTCAAGAATGTTGACACCATTTAGGACAAAGCAGCCCACTTTATTAGCACCAAATTCATTCCCTCCACTAGAAATGCTCAATAGCAGCTGTGAGTGCCATCTGCAACATGCATAGCAGATCTTCAGCAAGACTGTTTGGACAGCACCTTGCAAATGTGCAATCACTATCAGCTAGAAGTCAGCTCGCCACCATCTTCTTGAAGGCAACTAAGAATGAACAGTAAATGCTGGCTAAGCCAGCAAAGCTAACATCTCATGAATGAAAAATAATTTTAAAAATTCACAAAGTGGTCATGTTTGTTAGATGTGTGAAAGATGAATTAAGGATCGTGCTATTGAGAAACATTGTTCAAATTTTGCAGCTACTACTTGGTAAACACTAGAAGCTTTAGTAGTTATTTCCTAATCCAACTACTCAGAAATGTAATGACACACCTTTGAAGCAGGTGAGACTTGATCCAGGTCTCCTGGCTCAGAGATACGGACACCACCGCTGCATCATAAGTTCTTTCCTAGTTGTGAGTTTATGGGGCTTGATGAATGATTTATTAAACTCGGTGTATGATGGCTGAGAATCAAACCACCTCAATTGCATGGAAGGCAGCTAATTTCTCCACACTCTAATCACTGACACTAACTGCTCATTAGCTTTTTTTTGTGGTTGAACACTCCATGGAAGTCAAATATAGGGGGACAGCCATATCTTCTACCAGCCTAGTAACGAAGAAATTAATAAAGCTATCCTTAAGGCTGACCTGGTAAATTTATACACAGACACCAGCAGTGCTGCACTAATATGTTGTTCGGGCAAATTTTCAGGGAGAAAGTGAGGACTGCAGATGCTGGAGATCAGAGCTGAAAATGTGTTGCTGGAAAAGCGCAGCAGGTCAGGCAGCATCCAAGGAACAGGAGAGTCAACGTTTTGGGCATGAGCCCTTCTTCAGGAATGAGGAAAGTATGTCCAGCAGGCCAAGTTAAAAGGTAGGGAGGAGGGACTTGGGGGAGGGGTGTTGGAAATGCCATAGGTGGAAGGATGTCAAGGTAAGGGTGGTAGGCCGGAGTGGGGGTGGGGGCGGAGAGGTCAGGAAGAAGATTGCAGGTTAGGAGGGCGGTGCTGAGTTCGAGGGATTTGACTGAGACAAGGTGGGGGGAGGGGAAATGAGGAAACTGGAGAAATGAGTTCATCCCTTGTGGTTGGAGGGTTCCTAGGCGGAAGATGAGGCGCTCTTCCTCCAACCGTCGTGTTGTTATGGTCTGGCAATGGAGGAGTCTAAGGACCTGCATGTCCTTGGTGGAGTGGGAGGGGGAGTTGAAGTGTTGAGCCACGGGGTGGTTGGGTTGGTTGGTCTGGGTGTCCCACAGGTGTTCTCTGAAACGTTCTGCAAGTAGGCAACCCATCTCCCCAATATAGAGGAGGCCACATCGGGTGCAGCGGATGCAGTAAATGATGTGTGTGGAGGTGCAGGTGAATTTGTGGTGGATATGGAAGGATCAAATTTTCAATAAACTCAGTCTTTAATTTAACATTAGCCACAGCTGAGCATTTTGATCTATTGATATGTGTGGTGTACTGTTAATAATCTTCAAGCTTGTGTTACAATCTTAGCAAAATATTTATTAACAGTTACAGTGTTCTAAAATGAAACAGAGTGCCCTATTTCTAATATAAAATTCATTTTCTTTGCAGAAGAATGTAAGTATCCATAGATTCCACTAAGAATTGGTGCACTTGTAGAACATTCAGACAAACAGTGAGAAATTTAATTTGCTGCCTATAACCTTATCTTCTGCAGCAACATAAGTGACATACATGTTGATGAGTTGATGAAACATCTCGTGTGTTGTGCATCCGTATCCCTGTGTACTGATATTCTTTTAAAACTGATTTTATTTCCACAGAGCGTGAGTTAGTTTAACTTGCCTATAATATATTCATGCTGGTGGGTAGTAGTTTTGGAAGTTTTATTATTATGCTTAGGAAATTTCGGTTGAAAAGAATATGTCACTCGGTGTGTGAGTCTCACTATTTTATCAAAAGACACTAATACATGATTGCTTTAGATCCATTCATTCCTGGATCCATTCCCATCTTACCCACCCTTAAGGCAATTAAGGAATATACTCCAGGACTTTAACATGTGACTGAGTATAAATTCACCAGAATGCTTCAAGTCTGAAACAATAAAAACATGAAAAACAATACAAGGAACAATATGGAAAAAGGGACGCTTTTCTCGTTAGTGTAGACGTGTTCAGATTTTTCTGTTAAAGACATTTTGGGCTTGGTTGAAACAGGTTTCAGGAGGAGCAGATGTATCTATACCAGCTCCTAAAAGTTCTCATCGTTTTACCAGGGGCAGCCCAGTGGCTTAGAGAGTCAGTGTTGAATTGATGGGCCAAATGGCCTGCTTTCACATTGTAGGGATTTTGTAAACAAAAATAAAATGCTGGAGAAACTCCACTTTCTGCTGTTTCAGATGACTGGCATTTGCAGTTCTTTAAAACTTGAAAACATTATGAGGAGGGTTCACCAGACTCGAAATGTTAACTTTGATTTCTCTTCACAAATGCTGCCAGACCTGTTGAGTGCTTGCAGTTCTTTATTTTAATTATTTGACCAGATGTAGTTGTACTAATTGGCTATCATTCAATATACCTTGTTATTTAAGAATGGTACCTGTTCTGGTGATACTCTACAGTATTTATCCTCTGCCACTGATCATGCTATAGACCTAAGACAAAGCAAACACAAAGGAGAATTGGTGACAGCAAGCTACCTCAAACAAAGATTACCCAGTCCCAAAGTTTACCTGTTAACGTGGAAGATACCAGAAGTGTATGTTCATAGCTCCTTGAAAGTAGAGTTGAGGGTAAATAGGATAGTGAAGGTGGTGTTTGGTATGCTTTCTTTTATTCGTCAGAGCATTAAGTATCAGTGTTGGAAGGTCATGTTGCGGCTGTACAGGACATTGGTTCCGCCACTTTTGGAATATTGCATGCAATTCTGGTCTCCTTCCTATCGGAAGGATGTTATGAAGCTTGAAAGGGTTCAGGAAAGATTTACAAGGATGCTGCCAGGGTTGGAGGATTTGAGCTATTAGGAGAGGCTGAACAGGCTGGGCTGTTTTCCCTGGAGAGTTTGAAGGCTGAGGGGTGATCTCATAGACATTAATGAAATCATGAGGGGCATGGATTGGATAAACAGACAAAGTCTTTTCCCTGGGGTGGGGGAGTCCAGAACTAGAGGGCATAGGTTTAGGGTGAGAGGGGAAAGATATAAAAGAGACCTAAGGGACAATTCTTTCACACAGAGGGTGGTGCATGATGGAATGAGCTGCCTGAGGAAGTGGTGGAGGCCGGTACAATTGCAACATTTAAAAGGCACCTGGATGGGTATATGAATAGGAAGGGTTTTTTAGGATATGGGCTGGGTGCTGGCAAATGGGACTAGATTGGGTTGGGATATCTGGTCGGCATGGAAGAGTTAGACCAAAGGGTCTGTTTCTGTGCTGTACATCTCTATGGTGCAAAGGTTATCTGGGAAAATACCACAGATGATCTGGAATTAGGAACAATAGACAAAAGATTAAATATAGAAGCTTTAGAACAGAACAAGTAACAGTTCTTAACATACAATTTGTGAGGAATTCATGTCTGTTGTTGGTGATTGAGGCAACAAAGAATCAAAGTTTAAGATTATTTTGGATAGATGCCTGAAGTAAGAGATGGCAATGATGGGAACAGTTTGATATATATTTGCTTGCATTGGGGATAAAACCAGTCGGACTAAGCATCCCGTTCTGCGCTATAAGATGTGTGCATGTCCATATATAACACACACACTTCTTTCTAATTGCCACAGCTCAGTTACATTCCATTAAATTACCTTGCATTCAACTCTATAGTTAGACTGATAAGGATTATGTGCTTTGAATCAAGTGTACAGAAGGAACCCAATCAGTCCATTGTGCCTGCCAGTTCTCTGATGAACTGTCCAGTTTATCCCAGTCAGTAAAAGTTTACCAGTTTTCATTTTCATGTATGTGTCCCTTCCTCCCAACAGGAATCAGAATTAAACTTTCAATATAGTATAGGTTAGATGGGCTTCAGATTGGTTCCACAGGACGGTGCAACCTCGAGGGCCGAAGGGCCTGTACTCCACTGTAATGTTCTATGTTCTATGTTTCCAAATATTAATTAGGAGTTGGAAATCTGAGTTTTAAAAAAAATCAATTTTGTTTGACACGTTGGAAGTTTCTTGTGTCATAACCTGACATGACAAAATTGGACCGTCAGGCCACTTTTCTTAGGAACTCTCCTAACTCAACCCATTTAAAACACAAGGTTAATCAGTGAGGAAACAGATCATGGTTGCTGTGGGAGGTTGCTATTGTATGGTTCGATTCAACCTTACTATGTCAGATGTGACAGACCTTGTAATACACACAATTTTATTTCTTTAAGAAACTTAGTACAACCCTTCGGTTATCAAAGTTAAATAAATTTACCATTGAATCTAGCATTTAAAAATAAAAATTGCATTCTTATTCAGCCACAGATTCTAACTGCCAGCTCACAAGGACCCAGGAATGGACCACAGACAGTGGCATCACATTGTTGGGCATTTTATTTTTCCATGCATATAAGTGACCATGACAAGACAATAAAGCAGCTCTTGTTCATTTTCCAGGCAAAAAAAAATAAAACTGTGCTGTGTGTAGTTTTAAATTCAAATGTTATTAAAATGTCACTGTTGTTTTGTATTACATGCCATATTTTGCTTCCTCTCTTCCTGAAGGCATTGAATTATTACTGGCATAACTTCATGCACCTCCCTCACACACCAAAGTTTTAAATCAGTGTCTCCACGGTCATTGTCAGCAAATGTAAGGACTTTATAACAAAGTCCTGTTTTGTCCAGAGGCACGCACACACGCATACACACGCGCAATATCATTGGACGGTTATATAGTCATCTGTCATTGTTTACTCTAAGGAAACTAAGGCCAATTACATTTTCATTACCTGTTCCATTGCTGAGATCAAATAACATGGCAGTGTTGTTGTGTGCACTCATCACAGTACAACCATCCTGAATAACTGGGCTGTGATCCCGCCAATGTTAGCCCTGACAGAGTTGCCAGGGTGACTTGACAGCCTTTACATGAGTAGCAGATGTCAGGGTCTAGGAATTGTGGCTTCTGTGTGGCATTGAAAGGCTTCTTCCACATCTCTTGCCTTCACCACTCTTGATTCTCCACCCCCTGTACCATACCATTTTTCTTTTCATGGGACAGTCACCCTTCTGGAAGCCAATTCATTTATGGGATTCTGGGCACCTTTGTCTTGGATCAAACAAAACCCCCTCAACAGCCTCTGACTTTTTGTCCAGATAAGACGCAAGCATGAGTCACACAGAATTAATAAATATCAGCATAGAATTAAACACCGCTGAAACAGACTCTTTGTTCCAACTCATCCATGCTGACCATGTATCCTAAACTAATCTAGTCTCATTTGCCAGTACTTGGCCCATATCCTTCTAAGCTCTTCCTATTCATATACCCATCCAGATGCCTTTTTAAATTTTACCCACCTCCTCCACCACTTCTGGTAGCTTGTTCTTTACACTCACCACCTTGGCATGAAAACATTGCTCCTCAAGTCTGTTCTAAATCTTCCCTCCCTCACCTTAAACCTATACTCTCCAGCTTTGGACTCTCCAACCCTGGGAAAAATACCTTGGCTATTCACCCTATCCATGCCTCTCATTTTTAATAAACATCTATAAGGTCGCCCCTCAGCCTCCGACACTCCAGGGAATGTAGTCCTAGCCTATTTAGCCTCTCCCTATGGCTCAAACCCTCCAACCCTGGTAATATCCTTGTAAATCTTTACTGAACCATCTTGGGTTTAACAACATCTTTCCTGTAGCAGGGAGACCAGAATTGTATGCAGTATTTTAAAATTGGCCTCACCAATGTCCTGTACAGTTGCAACATGACATCCCAACCTCTATACTCAATGCACTGACCAATGAAGGCAAGTGTGCCATGCATTGTCTTCACCCTCCTGACTATGTGTGACTTCACTTTCAAGGAGCTAAGCACTTGCATCCCCTAGGTCTCTTTGTTTGACAACACTCCTGCCTATTTCTGGGTTTTCCACCAGACTTACCAGAGTTTTGAGAAGATTTGTAGCTCAGGTTGAGGTTTTGGATGTAGCTTTGCTCACTGAGCTGAAAGGTTCATTTCCAGACGTTTCATTACCTTACTAGGTAACATCTTCAGTGGACCTCAGGTGAAGCAATGCTGAAACTTCCTGCTTTCCTTTTTCCTAAACAACAAAGCAGAAATTGCTGAAAGCAGGAAGTTTCAGCATTGCTTTGCAGGAGGTCCACTGAAGATGTTACCTAGTAAGGTAATGAAACATCTGGAAATGAACCTTTCAGCTCAGCGAGCAAACCTACATCCAGACTTACCAGAATTATGGTGTGATTTTATTTGCATCCTTTCAGCTATTCATTTCTAGATCTGGATTTGTCCTTGCTGTCTGTTTTTGGTTAAAACCACCACCTTCAATCTGTGCTTTTGTAAAAGCAATGCAGTAGTAGATAACATTATGCTAGTTTTCATTATATCAGCTCAGTTCCTTTAGTGCAAATCATTTATCCAGAACACGTACTTAGATGAGAAATGAGGCAGCTTGTAACTGAAGAGAAAATATAAGTTTTTTTTAATGTATTAAAATGTCACATACAATTTAGATTACAGAAACTAGACTTGAGCTACATGATGAGTGGAATGGAATTACTTAATGGTAACTGGGTTTACCCTTCGATTTGAATGCACATTGCTTTATCTGTTAGAATAACATGTTATGTATTTCTTTCACCATGCGATAGTCAAGTCATGGGTGGTTGCGAAATTATGTTTTTATTCAGTCTGTTTCTGTTGATGGTAAAGCCATGTCCTTTCCTTTTCCAGCCACCCTGGGTACATTAGATTTCAGTTTGCTGTACGACCAAGAAAACAATGCTCTCCATTGCTCAATAAATAAAGCAAAGGTATGTAGCCTTAGTATGTTGTAAATAACAGAAAAATCTGTTTGTAGGTGTCTCTGTCTATTGATTTTGCTATGCATTTTCTAATGGATGCAAATTGTTTATGCATATAATATGTCAGATAATTCAATTGACAATTGTGTGCTTTATTGACAGAATGAATATAGAAAGAGCTATTATTCAATAGGCAAAAAGTGAATGGAGTTCTTGAATGCTGTACTGAGTCACCTAATAGTTTACGTCTGTCATTCTTCACTTCCTACATAAAGCCAATGCCAGAACTTACCTTTTGTTCTCTTTGATATTCTGCTTAACCCCCGAGCGAAGCATCTTTCCTTGATCTAATCCATTATTACTTCACATGCTACCTCAAAGATAGCCTACTGAATTGCTCCCATTGATGGCTTTTCTGCTCTGAGTCTTCCTAAACAACAAAGCAGACATTGCTGAAGAAGCTCAGCAGGTCTGCCAGCAAATGTGGAGAGAAAACAGTGCCACACTCCAACTCCACAGGTGCTGTCAGACCTGCTGAGTTTCTCTGGCAATTTATGTCTTTGTTTGTTTCAGATTTCTAACATCCGTGGTTCTTTGTATTATTCCTAAGATACAGCTTATCCAGAAAGCTATGAACTGCATCTCCAGGAAATAATGCCAACATCATGTTCCCTCTATACTTGCCAAATCTCTTTGCATCCTTGTGTCCAAAAATTTGACTTGATGTCTTGTTCAAATTCCTCCTTTATCTTCCTCCTCCCCGTTTTTTTAGTTATTAAATGTTTTGTACCTGACCATAAGATTTCCCCTCCCCTGACTTCCATTCCATATTACTTTAGACTTTCCAACTAACCTTAAGTCAACTAATCAGGAGGGAACATTTTTGTCTGCAATCCCACCACAGCTCCCATTACAGAGAAATAACTAGCTGTGTTGCAAAATAAATCAACTACTCACTTCTTAGGTGTTACCTTGCTTGGAAACTATCTCCAACTGAGCTTATTCAAATGAAACTCATTATTTTGAAATAATGTGAGATGGGAGAATCACTATTTGAAACAGATTCTATTGTCTGAATATAGCTGTAATTTGAACCTCGTGAATTGAATTCAACAGCATTACTTGAATATAATACTGTTGAATTTCCTCGAATGTCCAAAATATGAAATATGGCATTTCCTGAGGGCTCTTTCTTCTGACAATATTTTGTGCTTTCCAAATTAGTTGACTTTCTCTTCCCATTAACCATTTGTCCAGTGCTCTGAGATATTCTCTGTGTATTTAAGTCGTAGGATCGAAATATCAATTATTTTGTCCACTTAACTTCAACATCTAAGAAAACAATATATTCACAATGCATTTTCAAATGCTTGGTGGTCTTGCTCTTGGTCATTTTCTCAAGAAATGTATTTACCTTTTTATTGTAGTAATCTACATTTGGATATTCCAACTTATACAATAGTCCATGTGTGTAAAGGTTATGAGGTTAGTTAGGCATACACTTCCCTTTTTTTAAATTTGTCTGAGAGATGTAATGTCACCGGTAAGGCCAGAATGTATTATCTATCCCTAATTACCCTTCAGAAGGTCATGGTGAGCTGCCATCTTGAACCGCTCCAGTCCAGGTCGTGCTTCAGTGCCATTTAACAAGGATTGTTGATGATTTGATCCAGAATCCGTGAAGGAACGATGATACAGTTCCAATCAGGATGGTTGAATGGCTGAGGAACTCATGCAGCAATGAAAACCAAAAGAACTGTGGATGCTGTAAGTTGGAAACAAAAACAGAAATTGCTGGAAAAGCTCAGCAGGTCTGGCAGCATCTGTGGAATGAAATCAGAGTTAACGTTTTGGGTATGGTGACACTTCATCCAAACTGAGTGCAGCAATGTCCTGGGTCTGTCATGATTGGCCCCCAACAGACACAACCATCCTTCTTTGTGTAAGCGACCCATCCAGATAATGAAGCCTTTTCTCCTGATTCTGTTTTTTTTAGTTTTCTGAGACTTTGTTGATGCACCTTGATCAACTGCTCCTTGGGTCTCAGGCACAGTCATTACCACCTCAACTCCAGTTTTCAGTTCTTTGGCCAATTTTGATTAAAGGCTGTAATGAGGTCTTCAAAGAAGTGGTTCTTCTGGAATGTAAATTTGACATCAGTGAGCAGGTTATTAATGAGTAAATATCATTCACAGCATCAAGTGCAACACCTTCCATTATATTGCTAGTGATTGAGAATAGGCTGATGGAGCAATAATTGGTTAGATTGGATTTGTCCTAACTTTTGTTCACAAAACATACCTAATGAAGTTACTACATTGTTGGGTGGATGCTAGTATTTGGAACAGCTTGGCTAGGGATGCAGTTAGCTTCAGAGCACAAGTCTTCAGTACTGTGGCCAAGATGTTGTCAGGGCCCATAACCCCGGCTGTGTTCTGTGTGATCACCATCTGTTTCTTGGTGTCATAGTCATAGAGATGTATAGCACAGAAACAGACCCTTCGGTCCAACTTGTCCATGCTGACCAGATCTCCTAACCTAATCTAGTCCCTTTTGTCAGCATTTGGCCCATATTCCTCTAAACCCTTTCTATTCATAAACACATCCAGATGCCTTTTAACTGTTGTAATTGTACCAGCCTTCATCATTTCCTCTACCAGCTCATTCCATACACACAAGACCATGGGGGGAAAAGTTACCCCTTATGTTCCTATTATATCTTTCTTCTGTAACCCAAACCTATGCTCACTAGTTCTGCACTCCCCCACCCGAGGTAAAAGACTTTGTCTATTTATCTCATCCATGCCCCTCATGCTTTTTTAAACCTTTATAAGGTCACCCCTCAGCCTCCAATGCTCTAGGGAAAACAGCCCCAACCTATTCAGCCTCTCTCTATAGCTCAAATCCTCCAACCTTGGCAACATCCTTGTAAATCTTTCCTGAACACTTTCAAGGTTCACAACCTCCTCCTCCTAATAGCAGTGAGACCAGAATTGCATGCAATATTCCAAAAGTGGCCTAATCAGCATCTCGTACACCAGCACCATGACCTCACAACTCCTATACTCAATAAGGGAAAGCATACCAAATGCCTTCTTCACTATCCTATCTCCCTGTGACTCTACTTTCACGGACTATGAACCTGCACTTCAAGGTCTCTTTGTTCAGCAACACTCCCTTGGACCTTACCATTAAGTGTCTAAGTCCTGCTATGATTTGCTTTCCCAAAATGCAGCACCTCACATTTATCTAACTTAAACTCCAACTGCCACTCCTTTGCCCATTGGCCCATCTGCTCAAGATCCCATTGTAATCTGAGGTAATCTTCTTTGCTGTCCACTACACCTCCAATTTTGGTGTCATCTCCAAACTTACTAACTATACCGCTTATGCTCACATCCAAATCATTTATATAAATGACAAAAAGTAGTGGACCCAGCCCTGATCCTTGTGGCACTCCATTGGTCACAGGCCGCCAGTCTGAAAAACAACCCTCACCACCATCCTCTGTTTTCTACCTTCAAGCCGGTTCTGTGTCCAAATGGCTAATTGTCCCTGTATTCCATGAGATCTAAACGTGCTAACCAGTCTCCCATGGGGATCCTTATTGAGCACCTTACTGAAGTCCATATAGATCACGTCCATCACTCTGCCCTCATTAATCCTCTGTTACTTCTTCAAAAAACTTCATCAAGTTCTGAGACATGATTCCCATACTCAAAGCCATCTTGACTATCCCGAATCAGTCCTTGCCTTTCCAAGTACATGTACATCCTGTCCCTCAGGATTCCCTCCAACAACTTGCCCACCACTAACGTCAGGCTCATCAGCCTATAGTTCCTGGCTTTTCCTTGCCACCTTTCTTAAATAGTGGCACCAGGTTAGCCAACCTCACCTGTGATTATTGATGATATAAATATCTCAACAAAGGGCCCAATAATTACTTCCCTAGTTTCCCACAAAGTTCGACGGCACACTTGATCAGGTTCTGGGGTTTTATCCATTTTTATGCATTTTAAGACATTCAGCATCATCTCCCCTGTAATATGGACATTTTTCAAGATGTCACCATCTCCTTCCCCAAATTCTATATCCTCCATGTCCTTCTGTACAATAAACAATGATGCAAAATACCCCATCCCCTGCAGCTCCACATTTAGACTGCCTTGTTGACCTTTGAGAGGCCCTATTCTCTCCTGAGTTACCCTTTTGTCCTCAATGTATTTATAAAAACCCTTTGGATTCTCCTTAACCCTATTTGCCAAAGCTATCTCATGTCCCCTTTTTGCCCTCCTGATTTCCCTCTTAAGTATACTCCTACTGCCTTTATACTCTTCTAAAGATTGTCTCAATCTATCCTGTCTATACCTGATGTATGCTTCCTTTCTTTTCATGACAAAAGCCTCAATTTCTCTAGTCATCCAGCATTCCCTGCACCTACCAGCTGTTCCTTTCACCCTAACAGGAATATACTGTCTCTGGACTCTCCTTATCTCATTTCTGAAAGCTTTCCATTTTCTAGCCATCCCTTTATCTGCACTCAATCAGCTTTTGAAAGTTCTTGTCTAATACTGTCAAAATTAGCCTTCCTCCAATTTAGAACTTCAACTATGAGATGTGGTCTATCCTTTTCCATCACTATTTTAAAATGAATTGAATTATAGTTGCTGGCCCCAAAGTGCTCCCCCCCTGACAACTCAGTCACCTGCCCTGCCTTATTTCCCAAGAGTGGGTAAACCTATGCACCTTCTCCAGTAGGTACATCCACATACTGGATCAGAAAATGTTCTTGTACACACGTAAATTCCTCTCCATATCAGCCCTTAACACTATAGCAGTCCCAATCTATGTTTGGAAAGTTAAAATTCCCTACCATTACCACCTTGTTATTCTTACAGATGATTGAAATCTCCTTACAGATTTATGTCTCAACTTCCCGCTGATTATTAGGGGCTCTATAATACAATTTTAATAAGGTGATCATCCCTTTCTTATTTCTCAGTTCCACCCAAATAACTTTCCTGGATGTATTCCCAGGAATATCCTCCCTCAGTATAGCTGTAATGCTATCCCTTATCAAAAAAGCCACTCTCCCTCCTCTCTTGCCCCCCTTTATGTCCTTCCTATCGCGTTTCTATCCTGGAACATTAAGCTGCCAATCCTGCCCATCCCTGAGCCATGTTTCTGTAATTGCTATGATATCCCAGTCCCATGTTCCTAACCATGCCCTGAGTTCATCTGCCTTCCCTGTTAGGCCTCTTGCATTGAAGTAAATGCAGTTTAATTTATCAGTCCGACTTTGTTCTCTGCTTTGTTCTTGCCTGACCTGACTGTTTGACTCACTCCTTTTCTCAACTGTACCAGTCTCAGATTGATCTCCTTCTTCACTAGTTCCCTGGGTCCCACTACCCACCTTACTAGTTTAAATCCTCCTGAGCAGCTCTAGCAAATCTCCCTGCCAATATATTAGTCCCCTTTCAATTCAGGTGCCATCCATCCTTCTTGTACAGATTCCTTCTATCCCAGAAGAGATTCCAATGATCAAAAAATGTGAATTCTTCTCCTATGCACCAGCCATACATTCATCTGCTCTATCCTCCTATTCCAACCCTCACTAGCTTGTAGCGCCGGGAGTAATCCAGATATTACTCCCCTCAAGGATGTCCTTTTTAAATTCCTGCCTAACTTTCTATGTTCTCCCTTTAGAATCTCATCATTTTCCCTTCCTATGTCATTGGTCCCACTGTGTACAATGACTTCCTGCTGTCCCTCTCCCCTTTCAGAACATTCTGCACCCCCTCTGAGACATCCTTGATCCTGGCACCAGGGAGGCAAAATACCATTCTGATTTTTTGCTGCTGGTCACAGAAACGTCTGTCTGTGCCTCAGACTAGTGATTCCCTTATCACATCGATCGCTTGGAACATGAAGTACCCTTCATTATACTAGAGCCAGTCTCGATACCAGAAACTTGGCTGCTCATGCTATATTCTCCTGAGAGTCCATCACCCCCTACATTTTCCAAAACAGCATATTCATTTGAAATGGGGATAGCTACAGAAGACTCCTACACTACCTGCCTATCTCTCTTACCTTTCCTGGAGTTAACCCATCTATGTGACTGTATCTGCGACTTTTCTCCCTTCCTATCCATCACATCCCCTTGCTCTTGTAAGTTTCTGATTGCCTCTAACTGTCATTCCAACTGATCTATTCAATCTGATCGGATTCACATTTCCTGCAGCCATAATCCTCAGTAAACATGTAAACTCTCCCTAAACTCCCACATCCAACAACAAGAGCATATCACTCCACTAAAGGCCATTTATGCTCCTTCACAATCTACAGACCCAGAAAATAGCACCATCTGTTTGCTCTTAAAAACACTGCTCTAGGCTAACTTAGTACTTATAGTTTATATTTTTAAAATTTAATCAAGAGACAGATCTCAATAAAACATATAATCAAGATAGAATTCATTCTACTCACTATTGTAGATTAACAGCAAGGCTATACTTAAAAGCTATGCATTTATCTGTTCCTGTGCAGTAAGCTCTCCCACGCAGGTCCCTCAAGATCAGTTGTGAATTTCGCTGTTTACGTTTTCCTAAGCGCACTCCAATGTCCAGAGATACATGAATTCAAATAGCAAAGGCAGTAACTGAGCAGATTCACTGCTGTGTCAGTTAGCAGTGTTGGTTTCTTTTTCTCTCTCCTTCATTGACCATGTGTTGTCTTTTGTCTGTCCTTCTCCTTTTAAAAGTGTCATTGTTTTGACTTTTTTCTCTCTCCAAAGTTCCAAAACAATGCAACAGCATATAAAATTGCTGTTCCTGGAATTCAATGAAATCACCTCCAAGATCTAAAATACGTCAAAAAAGGAGCAGCTGTTACAGCCACAATTTTTTCCCATCCTCCATCTTGGATTACCCAGAATTCATCTCCCATGTGAACTGAATCTAGCTGGCTGCTAAGGTGTCAGTGATGGTAGAAATCTCCAGGGGAACTAATGAAACTAATGATCCACTACAACTCATCCTCAGCCAGTAGAACTAAGTTCTTCAGCCTTGTCATTTTATGCTCATGCGCTGGACTCTCACATTAGTGAAATGAAATAAATCTGGAATAAAAATCAATTGAACCATAGGATGTTTGTCAAAAATCTGCTTGGTTAAAAGAGGTCATTTAAGATAGGAAATCTGCTCTCCTTCCTTGGTCTGGCCTGGATGTAATTCCTGATGCACAGTAGGGTGGTTAATTCTCAATTACCCTCCGAAATGGTATAGAAAGTTACTCAATATTATGTCAGCATTATTAAAATGTGTCACAAGAATAAAACCAGATGACCCATCCAGGGTGGAGCTAGTCACCCAACAGTACAAAGGCACATCTAGTTCACCCTGCAAAGTTTTCTCACAATCATCTTGTCACAGAAAATAACTAGTTTTGAGAAGATTTATATCTCAGGTTGAGGTTCTATTTAGTTTGGGTTGGATGGTTGGCAGAGCTGTTTCTTCAAGTCTCTACATTACTGCCTCTGTTAAGAACCATGATATCTGAGATCCAATGTGTGATCTGTTGAGTTGTCTGTAGGTTTTGTTATTGAAAGTGAAGTGGCAGTAAGGCATACGTCCACTTGCTTGATGATGTTGTCCTTGCTGATCCTTTGTGAGATTGAAGATCTATTCATGGGGCCTTATTCTCTGATTAATTGTCCACAACAATTCAGGATTGGATAAGGAAGAGCTACAGATCAGTTCACTTGATTGTAGGATTGTTTATTTTCTTCCTAGGATCTGATCCTAATGTTTGGCATTCCTATGGTCCTGTATTGTAACTGGCTCCTCCATTTGTAGGTATGCCTGGTGCTGCTCCAGACATACAATCCTGCACTTATTGAGCCATGGTTGTAACAGTAACTTGATAGTGAAGGTAGAATGAGCAATATGCCAGGACACGATGTTACAGATTACCTTTGAATGAATTCTGCTGCTTCAGCCTTGAGGGTGCCCAGTTTCGAGCTGCTGCATCTGATCTGAATCTACCTCAGTTAGCATGGTATGCTTGTAAAATGATGGAAGTTGTCTTCGTGTGAAGAACAGGAGCTAATGTCTCCACTACTTCCTCTGATGCCCCAATACAGACACAGGTAGATAATCAGGATTGGGAAACTGAGGGAGGAGGGATTTTCCTTGCGTTCTCTTCCTGCCTACTGTCAGGTTGTTATGTCTGAGAGTGCTTGAACAGTGGTGGTATTTCTGAATCACACTTTATAATAGGCATAGAAAGTCCTCCACTCAGAGTACATCTGTACCTTACTGCCATCAGTATCTAATTTACTTAGTGTTCAACATAGAGACATGCTGATTCATCAGATAAGGGAAGGCAGTAGAGGGTAATTGCCAGTAGGAAGTTTCCTTATCCTTGTTTAACCTAATGCAATGAGACTTTGTCGGAATGAGGCAATATTGTGGATTCTTAGGAGAACTCTCTCCTGACTTACGGTCTTATAGGTAATTTCTTGATTGTGAAGGGGATCAAAGGTTATGGAGAGAAAACAAGAAAATGAGTTTGAAAACCTATCAGCCATGCTTGAATGGTGGAACAGACTCAATGGGCCGAATGGCATAATTTCTGCCCCTACGTCTCATGATTTTATGTACATCAGTTTACCACATCTAGTGAATCCGTCCTTCGGTCTGCTGAGCTAATGCTTAAATAGCCTTACAGGTTAACTCCTCCCTACCTTTTATCTTAGCCTGCTGGACACACTTTCCTCATTCCTGATGAAGGGCTTATGCCCGAAACATCGAATTTCCTGTTCCTTGGATGCTGCCTGACCTGCTGTGCTTTTCCAGCAACACATTTTCAGCTTACAGGTTAACTGTCCCAATTTTACCACAGGTCCCTAAATGCTAATGCACAAACCTGTAGAATTGATTGGATGTGCTGTTGACATATTTAATGCCCAGTTTGATGCAAGGTGTGTTGTCCAGTTTTATTCTTATACTTGGTTTGGTGCAACTGTGTGGCTCTCTAGACCATTTCAGAGTGCAGTTAAGAGTCAATTACATTGTGTGAGTCTAAAATCAAATTGATGAGAGACCAGACAAGGATGGCAGGTTTTCTTTCTATTTGCCCTCAGTTAACTAGATAGGTATTTGTCACAGTTTTGTGATTTTATGGCTTTGTATTCCAAATTTATTTCATTAACGGAATTTAACTTCCCTAGCTGCTGAATGAGACTCCAGTGTTGAGATCATTTGTCTAGGCCTCTAGATTATTAATCTGGCAACATAGCTGTTACTGTTTTCCTGGAATGTGTGAAACCAACATGAAATTGGAAATGTTGAGATGTCAGTTGAGTAATTAAGAAATTACATTAAAATATATTTGGAAAATGTTGCATTAATTTTCACAATTCAAAATAAAAAGCTGTTTCTAATTGGTTCTGAAAGCCTTATTTGGTGATTTGGCCTTGAATTTTTATGGTGTATTAGCAAATACTCTAGACCTTTGTTTGTCTGTCTTTTTGTTGCTTAGCAACATCTGTTCCTCTGGTTCTGTTTTAATCAAAAAATCTGACAAGAATCAGTTTGATCAATTTTTTGAAGAAAGGAAAGCTCTGGCACAATAAAGTTTGCTATGATCTTTCGTCATCAAATATGATCAAGGCTTAAGAATTTTAAATAATTCCACATTTCAAGGTCTACAGACAGGAAGGCCTTGGGCACTTAATATTGTGTTTTGCCTACATTATTTCCAAAAACAATGTTCTGTAGAGCAAATGTTTTCACTAACCATCCTATACAAAAAGGAAGCTAGCATCTGCAAAATAGAAACTTTATCTAAATTGAAAGCCATTCTGTCATGGGGGATGTTGCCTTGAAATTAAATGCATATGGTATCTGGAGACTGCGATCTGATTAGAGTTGGGCTGCAAAGTCGACCCTGGACTGCAGGAATCCAGGGTTGGAACCATGGCAGATGGTGCAATTTGAAATACAATAAAAAGAATCTGAAATTAAAACTGTAATGACAATCATGAAATAGTTATCATGAGAATCAATCTGGTTCACTAATGCACTTAAGTGAAGGAAATCTGTCACCCTTACTAAGACTAGACTACATGTGATTCCAGACTTACAGCAATGAGGTTGATTCTTAACTGCCCTCTGAAATGAATTAGCAAGTCACTTGGTTGTATCAAAACTGCTAAAATGTCTCAAAGGGAGGAAAGCAGACAGATCGCGCAACATCAACTTAGACACTGGAAACAATACTGACCAACAAGCCTTATCAACCGAGTGGTGTCCTCCTACCTAATATCAGGGAGTGAATATGAAAGTTTGGAGAGTTGTCTCGCAGACAACCAATAGTCTGGCATAGTCATACACACGGACTCTTACCTTACAGATTGTCTCAGAGACCACCACCGCCATCACTGACCTTTGGTATGTATTGTTCCAATGGTAGGACAGACCCAGCAGAGGTGGCAGCACAGTGATACAGTTGCACTGGGAGTCCTTAACGTTTACTCTGGACCCCATGTGGTCTCAAGACTTCAAGTCAAACATGGACAAGGAAACCTGCTGAGTGTCATGTACCACCAGCAAACACCCCCCTCTCCACTCAGCTGATGAATCAATACTCCCCCATGTTGAACACGACTTGGAGGAAACACCTGAGGGTGGCAAGGCTCAGAGTATATGCTGGGTGGGAATTTAAATGGGTGGCACAGTGGCTCAGTGGTTAACACTGCTGCCTCACAGTGCCTTGGACCCGGGTTCGATTCATACGTTGGGTAGCTGTCTGTGTGGAGTTTGCATGTTCTCCCCGTGTCAGCGTGGGTTTCCTCCAGGTACTTTGGTTTCCTCCCAAAATCCAAAGATGTGCAGGTCAGGTGAATTAGCCATGCTAAATTGCCCATAGTGTTAGGTTCATTAATCAGGGGTAAATATGGGGTGGGGGAGTGTTCCTGGGTAGGTTACTCTTCGGAGGGTTGGTGTGAACTTGTTGGGCTGAAGGGCCAGTTTCCATGTTGTAGGGGAATCTAATCTAATCTAAATGTACATTACCTAGAGGGCCTTGGCAGCAACCGAACCAAACTGAACGAGCCCTAAAAGACAGAATGAGCTGCTTGACTGGGTTTGTGCTGAATGGTGAGGGAACCAAAAAGAAGGAAAAATACTCTTGACCTCAATTGTGTTTCAATGAAGAGTGAAGGAGGGCATGCCAAAAGCAACATAGGTAGCTTAAAAATTAGGTATCTACCTGGTGAAGGTGCCAAAATGGACAACTTGTGTGCCAAACAGCATGAGCAAGTGATAGACAGAACTAAGTGATTCCACAATCAATATTTCAAATCTAGCCTTTGTGGTTCCACTACATCCAGTTGTGGATGGTAGTGAATGATTAAGCAACTCACTAGAGGGAGGAGGAGGAGGAGGAGGAGGAGGAAGAGGCCCTGCATGTATTCCCATTTTCAATGATGGGGAGGCCAACATATCAGTGCAAGAGATAAGGCAGAAGCATTTGCAATAATTTTCAACCAGAAGTGCCAAGTAGATGATCAACCACAATACAAGATGGGATGGATAATAGTATTGAATCATAATTTGTATTAAATGGTGGGGCAGGCTGAACTTTTCCTGTTTTCCAATCTCAACCTTCTCAGGAGGTCTCCAACATTGAAGATACAAGTCTTCAGCCAATTCGATGCATTCCATGTGATGTAAAGAAATGGCTGGAGGCACTGGATACTAAAAATGCTTTGGGCCCTGACCACATTCCAGCATTAGTACGGAAGTCCTGTGCTCCTGAACCAATGGGCGGCAGGTGGCACAGTGGTTAGCATTGCAGCCTCACAGCGCCAGAGACCCAGGTTCAATTCCCACCTCAGGCAACTGTCTGTGTGGACAGTGTCTGCTTGGGTTTCCTCCGGGTGCTCCAGTTTCCTCTGACAGTCCAAAATTGTGCAGGTTAGGTGAATTGGCCATGCTAAATTGCCTGTAATGTTAGGTGAAGGGGTAAGTGTAGGGGTCTGGGCGGGTCGGTGTGGACTTGTCAGGCCGAAGGGCCTGTTTCCACAATGTAAGTAATGTAATCCAATCCTAGGCAAACTGTTCTAGTGCAGTTATAATACTGACTGATAATATAGAAAATTGCCTACATATTTTCTGTCCATAAAAGGAAGGACAAATTCAACCCAGCCAATTACTGCCCGTCAATTTAACTCTCGAATATCAATAAAGTGATGGAAGATATCATCAGCAGTGCTTCAAGCAGCACATGCTGAACAATAACCCCTCACTGATGTTCAGTTTGGGTTAGACTACTCAGCTCCTGACCTCATTTCAGCCCTCGGTCTAAACATGGACAAAAAGATTTCGCTTCTTGAATTGGGATGAGAATGACTGGTCTGAGCATCAAGCCTGCATTTGATCCAACTATGGCATTAAGGAGGCCAAGTAAAATTCAAGTCAATGGGAATCAGAGAAGAAAAACTCCACTGGTTGGAGTCCTATCTAGTGTAAATATGAAGGAGGTAATTCAGTTCAGCTCCAGTATATCACTGCAGCATTTTGTTAAGGTAGTGTCCCAAGTCCAACTATCGTTGGTTGCTTTATCAATGACTTTCCTTCTATCGTAAGTTCAGAAATGGGGATGTTCACCGATGATTGCATAAAGTTCAGCACTATTCCTGACTCCTCAGACACTGAAGCAGTCCATGTTCAAATGCAACAAGTCCTGGACAAAATTTAGTTTAGGGATGATGAGTGGTAAGTAACACTTATATCATCAAATAATGACTATCTCCAACAAGAGAGGATCTAAACATCACCACATGATATTCAAAGACAATACCTGGGCTGAAACTACCACTATCGACATTCAAGAATTGAAGTAGCCATATAAATACAGTGGCTAAAAGAGCAGGCCAGATGCCAGGAAAACTGTAGTGAGTAACTCACCTCCTGACTCCCCAAAGCCTGTCCACCATTTGCAAAATGAAAGTCAGGAGTATGTTGGAATATTCTCTACTTATCTGCATGAACGTAGCTCCAACAACAATCAAGAAGCCTGATACTATCAGGGTAAAAGCAACCCACATAATTAGCACCACATGCGCAAACATTCAGTCCTTCTACCTCCAATTGCAGTAGTGACAGTGTGTATTATCTACAAAATGCACTTCACAAAATCACCAAAAATCCTTAGACAGCGCCTTCCAAACTCTCAATCATAACCATCTAGAAGGACAAAGGCTGCAGATACTGTACATGGAACATCACCACCTGCAAGTCACTCTCCATCTTGACTTGGAAATAGATCATAATGCCTTCAGTGTCACTGAGTCACAATCCTGAACTCAAAATGGACTGCAGTGGTTCAGGGAGGCAGCTCATCATTACCTCAAGATTGTCAACAAATACTTATACAACCTGCAAATCTCTCATTCCCTGAATCAATATGAACAACTAAAATACAACTTTTATTCCCTTCAATTAAAAATTTTTCTCTGTTCTGT
Organism: Hemiscyllium ocellatum; assembly: GCF_020745735.1. Lineage (NCBI taxonomy): Eukaryota > Metazoa > Chordata > Chondrichthyes > Orectolobiformes > Hemiscylliidae > Hemiscyllium > Hemiscyllium ocellatum. Next base: position 28,747,338 of record NC_083431.1, read on the forward strand.
TTTTAGTGATGCATAAGTATCTCACTTACATGCAAAAGTTTTTGACTTGTGAAACATAGCCCTCAAAAATTCATAAATTTTAGCTGCTTTAAAAATGACTAAAACTATGGATTCTTCCAAACAGTAGTTAGTTTGGATTTCTCCAGTGTGAATACTTGAAGCTGCTAATCACACAATTGCAGTTGCAAAACTGGATTTCTTGTTTAAACTGGATTTTTCTGAAGTCATTGGTGCATTGTACAAGCTTTTCATTTCTTTTACTGATCTCAATGAATTTAGACTAGCCCCCTGTTGCCTGTATTAAATACAGCCTGCATGTGTGGATGATATAACTATGTATCATGTTGCTAAGATGTGGCTTTTCACACTAATGTTGTAAGTCTTCCTGAATGCAGAGTTGTCATTTTTTGTCTAGACACATAGATTATAAACTAATCTCTGTTCACCCTAAAGGAACACACACCCAACAACTCCTGTATAAAATTGCTTTGTTGAATCAAAGTTCTTATTAATGGTATCTAGCTCAGTCTCAAAGCCACCTTTTTCAACCCCATGACTTTCAATTTGACAGGGAGATTATTTGTCCAACCTCCAGTACTGAATTAGCAGAAATAATCTCCAATTAAATAGTGGAAGACCAAAACTAATGCTTTTGGTGCCAGCAACAAACACCATTCAGCAGGATCTACTCCTTTATTCACCCTGGCAACAGTCTGAGGCTGAACCAGACTGCTTGCTACCTTGGTGTCGTATATGATCTTAAGCTGAGCTTCCCGAACATCTGTCCATGAAATTACTAATATCACCTTTCTACAGAAGTAGCATCACTTAATTCCATCCCAGCAAATGGCATACTGAAACCATCTTCAAACAGACGTGCCAAGTGGATGATCCATCCCGACCAGCTCCTCAAGTCCCCGGCATCGTACATGTCAATCTTCAGCCAATTTGCTTCCTGTCATTTGATGTTGAGCAATGGCTGAGCTAGACCTAGTAAAGATTCAAGGTTCTGACAACATCCCAATTGCAGCGTTGAGGACTTATGCTCTTGAACTAACTGTGCCTTTGTCAAAGTGTTCCAATACAGTTCTAAAACTGGCATATACGTTCTACCGTAGAATGTGTGAAAGTGCCTGGCTATGTCCTGTCCACAAACATTAAGCACAAATCTAAACATGTCAATTATCATTCCATCAGTTTATCCTCATTCATCAGAAAAACAAAGCGCTGGAAAGAGTCACCCATAGGAATTAGATGGCATGTCCTCAGCAATAACCTCTCAATGAATGCTTATTTTGGAATACATCAGCTCCTCTTTGCAGACTTACCTGAATTCCAAAGATGAGGTGAGAGTGATTTTACTTTGTGTCAAGCAGTATTTGACTGAGTATAACATCAAACGCCCTTTAGTAAGATTAAAGATTATGCTAATTGTGGGGTTGTAAAACTCTTCACTGGCTCACATCATCCTTTGCATGAAAGAAAATGGCTGTGATTGCGAGAGGCTGATCATCTGAGCCCAAGGACCATTGCTAAAGAAATTGCTCAAGGTAGGATTCTAGGCCCAGTCATCTTCAGCCTGTGTATGTGCAGCCCAGTAAGAAGCTTTTCATATTCAGAGTAGAGCGATCCAATTGTTTTGCATCTCATGCGCCACCTTAAACATTTACTCCGTCCACCACAGGTGCTCTAGAATATAGCATCTAGAAGATGTAATGTGTCCTCTACACAGTATCATCCAAACTTACGGCAACTACTACACAACTGGGCAAGGGCAGAAATGCATAGGGACATTAGTAACTGCAAATTGCCCTTCTAGTCATACAGTACCTTGACTTGGAACCATATGGCCAATCCTTCACCACTAGTAGGTCAAAATACTGGAACATTGGACTGACCAGCACCTTGGGCACACCTGCAACACATGGACCTATTTGGGTGAAGGCACCAAATGCAGTTAGCAATGGGCAACAAACACTGATCTCACCTGCAATGCTCACAGTTGAGTGAATAAACATTACAAAAAAGCCTTCTGCGTATGTCCACTCATCTCCAACAGTAATTCTGAAAGACCTGCGAAATCCGGAGGGTGTGTATTACAATCAACTCGCATGGATTTCCCAAATTATGGTAGAATTCGTCAATCCTTCACGAAATTCCAGGATCTGGATCTAGCATAGCTGAGTTGGAGCTCAGATTTCACAGGTGGTTGGAGAGTCAATAAATGAGCACAGATTGAGTGTTTAGGTCTTTTTCTGTTCATTTTGTTCTCCAGTTCCAGTGGCAGTAAGATTATATGCTAGACGTTCTTAAGTATAATTTCCTTTGTCCCAGGAATTACTGGCATCATTTACTTTCACTTTTGAGTTGTTCTGTTAGTGAAAGGACAACCTACGATGGAGATGTCAGACGGGTCATGCTGTATCTTTAACATTGAAATGGCACCACTTCCGTAGCTGCTATGTTTGTACAGACTAGTAGACAGCTGGGATCAGTAAGATGGGGAAAGGCTCGCTATGCTGAATGTTCCTTCAAAGGCAGCCATGTGTCATGTTTCATATGACACTGAATGAAAAACAGGTACAGGTTACCTGAATTGACTGCACTATCCCCCGACCCCCCACTCCACCCCCACCCCCCACCACTGTCCGCCTTCCCATTTCTGTACATTTTAAAATATTGAATTGGCTTGGACTGTGGAGACCTGCCTTCCTCAGGGACTGGTTAGCAGAAAGGCAGATGTATAATTCTGCCATCTGCTTCAAAAGCCATTTGTAACTCTTATGTAACCTAGGCTGGGATTTGTAGAAACAGCTATGGTCAGGGTAATTTGAAGCCTTCCCGTTGCAGACAGGCTGACAGATGGTATGATGGAGTAGCACAGCAGAAACCTGCCTCACCAGCAATTCACACAGCTCCGCCTTCCCTTTGGCAGCCATCGAGCAGGCTCTTTGACACTGATTTGCTCGGTTTGTTTCTAGATTCTGCTTTCCAATCCCAGCTGTTGTGGGTAAGAAATCTCCACAGATAATCAAATACTGAAACAAAAATTCAAATTTTATTGCATGTAGCAACCAAATATAAGACCTCTAAAGTAAGCAAATGACCCAACTTAGGTATTACACAATTACTGGTGACATTTGGTCAAGACTTTAGCCAACAGTGATCTGTCTCTGGAAGTTTCCTGAGTTCGATCCTTCTGCAGTGTGGTTCTTCCAAGTTCTGCCATTGACTTGTTCTGGTACTGGATTCTCACACAGAGTTTTGTCCTTCAGCCTCTGAGTGATTTTTCGATGATTTCTTTCAAGTCCTTTCATTCGAGTTATTGCAAGACTGCAACTGGCTTCCTTATCAGAAGTAATTTCCTTGTTTCTTGTTTCATTTGGCATTGACTGTGTTCAAAGACAGCTTTCCTGTGATTGACTCCTTAGATTCTTCTGTAGGGTAATCAGTTGTCCTTGGCAATAAAATTTGTCAAACAGGTGTCCAGGCAGTTTTGTCTATGTAATATCCACTCCCAGACATGGCTAATTGCTTTCAATTCCTGTATAAGTTTGTCCTTGTCCTTTAATAGTTTATTCCACATAGAGGTATTGCTGCTTCTTTTGAGTAGAACAGTTTATCCTTGTGATTCATTTAATCCATGAATAGTTATTAAAGTTCTCAAGTCTAATATCACATTGCACCTTCAGCAAACGCTACTGATGAATGGAAGTGCTGTTTTAAGGCTTCAAAGGCTAGAAGGATTTTGTCTTCCTATTTTGCAACTTTTTTTTAATTAGTTATGTCACTTGTACAAAAGCCTGGTTTTTTTGGCAAGTATTTTTGCTTGACTATGGGAGTGGGTGGGACAGATGGAACCTGCCCCAATGGAAATGATCTGAAACCTGGCCAATTTTCCTGAGAGTCTCATTGCTATTCTATTAGCTGTGGATGGAGCAATATGCTGATTGATGGTAGGTTTGCGGAGGAGATGCTCTGGATCAAAAACCCAGCCATTTCTGTGCATAACCCACCCGGTCAATATAACCTGAGGGGTTAGACTGAGTGGAGAGAAGAGAACCTGAGGGAGGGCTTTGGCAACAGTGCACAATGGGCAGCCATCAAGACAACCATCTCTCTTTAAAGACAACCATTGCCTGGCACCTGTGTGGCATGAATATTAGTGCCAATTCTTTGTGTAAGCCCGAATATTCTGTAGGTCTTGCTGCACATGGCATAAGCTGCTTCAGTGATTCTCCCATTGTTGGCAGTGCCTTCAGATGAGATATTTAGAGCCCCTTTAAATCAGTATAAACCATCCCACGGCACTGGATAGGAGAGTTTTCCCTGTGTCCTGGCAAATACTTAAAGAAAAACACCAAAACTGATTGTCAGCTCCTGCATTGTGTTGTACTCAGACCCCCAGAAACAGCAAATGGCTGCTGCATGTTCAAGTTACAAAACTGACTACAGTTCAACATTATAGCTTTGGCTGTAAAGTGTTTTGAGCTGTGAACTGAGCCAGTATAAACCCAAGTTTATCTAAGCCACTGGCCCAGGCAGCAAAGTGCTTTCTATTCTTGGCCTACACCACGAATGAGACTTCCAACCCAGTCCCCACCAAAGATTGGTCCAGTTCCATCTTGAAATTGTAAATTTATACCATATGAATGGTTATGTGAAAATCTGAATTGCAAACATTTACCGTTGTGAATCAGTTGGATATCAAATATTATGAATTGTAGAGAAAATGATTAAATTATTTTGTTTCTTTATTTTTATTAAAGACCAGTCAGTTTATCTTTGACAATATATAGATTATGGATAACAGCCATTTATATGAAATGATATATTAAATACATTGTTCCATTAACGATACATCTTTTCTGTCTTGTGCTTATTTTTATTTCTCATTTGCTCATGTTCCTTTCATTGCATGCTGTTTTGAGGAAAGGTACCAAAGCTTTGGCACAAGAAGGTAAGGGTTATTGTCCCTTCCTGCTAACAGTGAATACATCTTATAGCTGCTAATAGAAGCAATATATTGTCATTTGGATGAGTTACAGCAAAGGCCTAGAAATTGGATTGCATAAAAATTTGGACTGGAAGTGGCTAAGGTATGGGAAATGAGTTGGCCCTCCTCAGTTATGAATCCCTGGCACACTGCAAGTAGGAGGGCCAACTTGCAGGCTGCTGGCTGGAGAGGTGAGTTGGCCAGCTGAGAGCAGCAGTTAAATCTGCGGGTGGTAAGGTAAACAGGAGGGGAGTGAGACCGTAGAGCCACATATTAAATTGTCTGCTCACCTTCCTCCTGCCAGCCTCCAGGCATCTCTTTCGGGATCACTGGTTTAACGGATGAGTGTCATGATCCAACTTCATCAAGGGATTGGAATAGGCAAAGAGCCAATGACTGCTCAGCCATTGTAGCTTGCAGTGCTACAGGTTGTAAACATATACCTTTTAACCACCTCCAAGTCCTAATTAGTATGTGCAGTCTTCACCTCTATTTCCTACCCAAAAAACATATATTGTCAATCTAGTTTCTAGGCCACTGTTCTTGTATGTGAAAAGGTATGGACTTTCACTGGTTAGTGTTAGTTACATTTACTGGAGTTGAAATATACCTGGAGGTACACCGAATTAACGATCAGATAGGAATAGCCTCTACAAAATGCATGGCCTCTTACAATAAACTGTTTTTGTTGCCTGTTTCAGAACCTATTTAAGAAGAAATATCATTGAATGGTTAGCCTGTAAAGTAGAGCCATTTATGGGTAATCCAGTGTTCCATTAGAGAGAGGAATTGAAATTGCTAACACACACTTCTGTCTATTCTCAGTATGGAGGGAGTGTATTATTAGTGGCTGCTCCAGCGAGCCCAGCAGATTAGCAGATTTGAGTGGCCACATCAAAAGAAAATATAAAGAAAAGCTGTGTGCAAGGATACGTATAGAGTGTGTCACACTTATTATTGCTACTCTTTGCTGAAAGTGAAAGCCTTACTATCTGCAGATGCCTTCGGCATAATAGAGTAATTAAAGTTTTTCCTTTGAGTTCAGTGCACGCTGGCAATATTCTGTTACTCAGTGAATTGTATTTTTATGTTGTAGGCATTTCTGATCCAGAGTTGAAATCAATGTGAAATGTTATTTTAAATTAGATTTTTTTTATTTCCAGTTCCATTGACAGTTGTGATTAATCAACCCAATAAACGTTATAAAGTCCACTTTTTTAGTACAGTATTTCAAAATTTACAGAAATTTTCCAGGCCTCCCTGAACACTGGACTAGTGCTGGGGACTGGAGGATTGCGAATATCATGCTGTTGTTTAAGAAAGAGGCAAAGAATAATGCAGGAAGGTAGAGACCTTTCAGTTTGACATCAGCAGTGGGAAAACCGATGGAGGCAATAATACGGAATAAGATAAATATACACTTTTAGAGAAAAATAAGTTGATACTATGACAGTCAACATGACTTCGTCAAGGGCAGGTCATGTCTGTCAAATTTACTTGAGCTCTTTGACGAGGTGACACAGGCGGTGGATGAGCATAGTGCTGTGGATGGTGTATATTTGGTCTTTCAGAAGATTTTTGATATGATGGCACATGATTAGGTTCGTTAGCAAATTACTAATGTTTGGTCCTTGGTAACGTGGATTAGAAGCTGCCTAAATAAATCGGAAAGGGAGGTTCTCAGACTGGAGATGACTTGAAAATGGTGTTTCCCAGAGATTGGTGTGGGGACCCTTGCTTCTTCTGATTTATATAAATGATTTGGAGATGTGTGTTGATGAAAAAAAATCTCTAAATTTGCAGATGATACTAAACTATGAGAATAGTGAATTGTTAGGATGATACTGAGCAACTTCAGAGGGACATTGACAAGTTGACCAAATGGGCAGACACCTGACAGGTAAATTGCAATGCCGGGAAATCTGAGGTCTGCATTTTAGAAGAAACATGGACAGACAATCTAGACTCAATGGTACAACTTTGAGAGAAGTACAGGAGCAGAGGGACCTCTGGGTTCATGTGCATAATTCTCTGAAGGTAGCCAAGCAAGTTGTAACAGTTGTGAAGAAAGTTTATAGGATCCTTGAATTTATAAATAGAGTCATAGAGTGGAAAAGCAAGAGAGTGGTACTACACCTCTACAAATCATTAGTCAGACCACATTTGGAGTATTATATTCAGTTCTGGGCACCTTACTAAGGAAAGATGTTAAAGTGCTAGAGAGATGCAAAGGAGATTTACTAGAATGATACCAGGAATGAGGGATTTATATTGAAGGAAGATACAGAAATTGAGTTGATTCTCCTTTGGAGCAGAGAAGATTGAGGTGATCTTACGGAGGCATTCAAAATTCTAATCAATTTTTACAAGGTAAAGATATGGATATTCTATTTTCACTACTTGGTGTGTCAGTAATTAGGGGTGATGATTTCAAATTTGTAAGCAAAGGAGGTAGGAGTGAGATGAGAAGAAATTTCTTTGCTGACAGCTTGGTTAGGATTTAGAATGCACTGCCTGCGAGAGTGATTCCATCAGAGATTTCAAAAGAGAACTGGGTATGTATTAGATGTTGCAGGGCAACTGAGATAGGGCTGGAGAATGGGACCAGCTGGATAGCTCTTTTAGGAATTGGTATAGACATGATGGGTCGAATGGCCTCCTTTAAAATTGAATAATTCTATGATTTAACCTTCTATAATATTAGCAGATATGACGCAATATAAGCTCATGCCATATTGACTATTCTTACTTCCTGTGTTATTTGACTAAGCCACATATACTTAAAACTGTTGTGGCAATTTTTGAAATATATTGCTGTCACTCTTTAATATCATTTTTTGAAGTTCAGATCAAAAAAGTTCGCATCACACAAAAGAAAATACTTTTAAATTACTAATTACAAAATACAATTGTTTTCTTGTCTATTTTTATCTGTGCTGTAGTATGTTTATTTTATATTAAAGGAGTTTGTCTCAATAAATCGGTTTTAAAAAATGTCTGCAGCATTTCGGTTTACTATCACATTTGGTATTTGTTCAAGGAATAAAGTTGATTCAGATTCTAAAATTTAATAGCTGAGTTATGTGTCAAGATACATAAAGTATGTTTTTGTTTGAATCGACAATATAGTTTTAAGATTAACAATCTGTCTTTACAATGCAATGATGCCTGTGTAAAATCTAGAAATAAATCAAAGTCTGGAAGAATGTAATTGTGTCAGATCCTGGTTGGCTTCCACCTGTATTGGCTCCCCAGTTCAGTAATGCCTCAAACTTAAAACTCTCATCCTGATGTTCAATTTGGTCCACGATCTCATCCCTCTGTCTTTTCAATCTTCTCCAGAGTTATAAACCTCCAAGATCTTTGCATTCCTCCCATTCTAACATCTTGCACAATTCCATGATCTGATACTTTACCAGTGATTTAAGCTGTCCGTGCTCCAATCTCAACAACATTTGTTCGCCCGTACCTAACTAGAATCTACCCAAAGTCTGTTTTATTGACTCCACCTCCACTGTCTTCTGAGGCAGAGTTTCAAAATCGTTCCACTCTCTCAAAAAAAATTCTCATTTCATTCTGAAAAATAACATCTGATTTTAAATCAATGCCAAAAATGTGTTGCTGGAAAAGTGCAGCAGGTCAGGCAGCATCCAAGGAGCAGGAGAGTCGATGTTTTGGGTATGAGCCCTTCTTCAGAAGAAGGGCTCATGCCCGAAACGTCAATTCTACTGCTCCTTGGATACTGCCTGACCTGCTGCACTTTTCCAGCAACACACTTTCAGCTCTGATCTCCAGCATCTGCAGTCCTCACTTTCTCCTCTTTAAATCATTGCCCCCTAATTCTAAACAACCACAATGGAAACATCTTTTCCATACCCACCTTGTGGTGGGGGTGTGGCATTGCTAATCAGAGCTGGTATCACAGCTGTAGAAAGGGAGATTGTCGAGGAGGGTTTGTCTTCAGAGTCAGTATGGGTGGAAGTCAACGACAGGAAGGAGCAGTATCTTTATTGGGAGTTTTCTACAGGTGCAGAAGTAACATGGTTGTTGTCATGGGTGACTTTAACTTCCCTAACATTGATTGGAATCTCTTTAGTTCAAATAGTTTGGATGGAGCAGTTTTTGTCAGATGTGTCCAGGAAGGATTCCTGACTCAATATGTAGATAGGCCAACTAGAGGGGAGGCCATATTGGATTTGGTACTTGGCAACAAACCATGCTAGGTGTCAGATCTCTCAGTGGGAGAGCATTTTGGTGATAGTCATCACAACTCCCTCAGCTTTACTGTAGTTATGGAGAGGGATAGGAGCAGAGGGTATCCAAAAGTATTTATGTGGGAAAGGGAATTACAATGCTATTAGGGAGGAAGTGGGAACAGATGTTCTCAGGGAAATGCACGACAGAAATGTGGAGGTTGTTTAGGAAGCACTTGCTGATAGTGCTGGATAGGTTTGTCCCACTGAGGCAAGGAGGGAATCGAAAGAACCTTGGATGACAAGGGATGTGGAACATCTAGTCAAGAGGAAGGATGTTGTGGAGGCAAGGATCAGACAGGATTCTGGAGGGTTACAAGGTAGTCAGGAAGGAACTGAAGAATGGACTTAGGTGAATGAGAAGGAGGCATGAAAAAGCTTTAATGGGTAGCATTAAGGAAATCCCCAAGGCATTCTACACTTATGTGAGGTGGCCAAATTGAGGGTAGGGCCGATCAGGGATAGTGGAGGAAACTTGTGCCTGGAGTCTGAGGAGGTAAGACAGGTCCTTAGTAAAGACTTTGCTTCACTATTCATTACTGAGAGGGACCTTGTCATTTGTGAGGACAGTGTTAAACAGGCTGGAATGCTAGAACAGGTTGATATTAGGAAGGACGATGTGCTGAAAAGTTTGAAAAACATAAGGAAAGAAGTGTCCCCGGGCCAGACGGGATATACCTAAATTTACTACAGGAAAGAAAGGAAAAGATTGCTGTGCCTTTGATGACAATCTTTGCATCCTCAGTGTTCACTGGAGTAGTACCAGATTATAGGAGAGTGGCAAATGTTATTCTCTTGTTCAAGAAAGGGAATTGGGGTGATCCTGGGAATTACAGACCAGTCAGCCTTGCATCTGTGGTGGGCAAATTATTGGAGAGGATCCTGAGGGAGAGTCTGAGGATTTATGATTACTTGGAAAACCATTGTTTGATTAGAGATAGTCAGCATGACCTTGTGAGGGGCAGGTCATGCCTCACAAACCTTATTGAATTCTTTGAGGATGTGGCAAAACACATTGATGAAGGTAGAGTAGTGCATGTGATGTACATGGAAGTTAGCAAGGCATTTGATAAAATTCCCCATCATAGGCTCACTGAGGAAGTAAGGAGGCATGGGATACAGGGAAATTTGGCATCTGATGCAGAATTGGCAGGCCCATAGAAGACAGGGAGTTGGCAGATGGAAAGTATTCAGCCTGGAATTTGGTGGCCAGTGGTATTCCACAGAGATCTGTTCTGGGACCTCTGCTCTTTGTGATTTTTATAAATGACTTGGACAAGGAAGTGAAAGGTGAGTTAGTAAGTTTGCCAATGACATGAAGGTTGGTGGAGTGGTGGATAGTGTGGAGGACTGTTGTAGGCTGCAGCAGGACATTGACAGGTTGCAGAGCTGGGCTGATAAGTGGCAGGTGGAATTCAAACTGGAAACGTGTGAAGTGATTCATTTTGGAAGATTGTATTTGAATGCAGATTTTAGGTTTAAAGGCAGGATTCTTGGCAGTGTGGAGGAACAGAGGAATCTTGGGGTCAATGTCCATAGATCCCTCAAAGTTGTCACCCAAGTTAACAAGGTAGTTAAGAAGGCATATGATGTGTTGGCTTTCGTTAGCAATGGGTTTGAGTTTAAGAGCTGTGAGGTTATGCTGCAGCTCTGTAGAGCCCTGATTAGACCACACTTGGAATATTGTGTCCAGTTCTAGTCAACTCATTATGGGAAAAATGTGGAAGCTTTAGAGAGGGTGCAGAGAAGGTTTACCAGGATGCTGCCTGGACTGGAGAGTATGTCTTATGAAGAAAGATTGAGGGAGCTTGGGCTTTTCTCATTGGAGTGAAGGAAGATGAGAGGCGACTTGATAGAGGTGCACAAGATGTTGAGAGGCATAGATAGAGTGAATTGTCAAAGACTTTTTCCCATGGTGGAAATGGCTGTCACAAGGGGGCATAATTTTAAGATAGTTGGAAGGAGGTTTGGGAAGATGTCAGAGGTCGGTTCTTTGCACACGGTGTGGTGGGGGTGTGGAATACACTGCCAGCACTGGTGGTAGAGTCAGATACATTGGGGACATTTAAGTGTTTCCTGGATAGGCACATGAAAGATAGTAAAATGAAGGGTGTGTAGGTTGGTTTGATCTTAGGATAAAAGGTCAGCACAACATCGAGGGCCGTGCTGTACTGTTCTATATTCTATTTGTTAGGAACATTAAGGATATTGTAGACTTCATTCAAGCCACCTCTCACTCTTCTCCCATTCTTCCTTAAATATTGAGTCCAAAATTGCATGCAGTATTTGCGATGTGGTCCCACTAATGTCCTTTATAATTGCAGTATAATATCCTTACTTTTATGCTCAATCCCACTTGTGATAAAGAACAACATCCCATTAGCTGCCTTAATAACCTGCTATTCCTACATTCTAATTGTTTTATAACTGCCGCACTCGAACACCCATGTATCTGTTTCTGAGTTCTGCAGTTGTTCTTCATTTAAATAATAGTCTAATTCTTTTTGTTCTTTTTACCAATCATAACATGTGAATAACTTCACATTGCAACATTATGCTCCATTTGCCAGATTTTTATCTCCTTACTTGTATCTGTATCCATCTGCAACCTCTTTCACAACAAGCTTTCCAGCCCGTCTTTGTGTCATTTGCAAATGTAGCAACTTTCACTTAGCTTCCTCCTCAAAGTCATTCGTATAACTTTTAAAAGGCTGAGGACCCAGGACAATCCCCTGTGAACTCCATTTGGCAGCCAGGCAATCTTATATCTTCAATCAGATGTTCCCCCTGCACCATGAACCCTTACTTTCTGCATGACCTTTTAATGTAGCACCTTGTTAAATGCCTTCTAGATATCCAAGAAAAACTTTTTATCCATAGAACCTGTTACTCCTTCCAAGAACTTCAGCAAATTAATTAACCGTAATTTCCTTTTGACAAAACCACATTGATTCTTCCTGGTTACCTTGCATTTTCACATATGCCCAGATGTACCCTCCTTAATGATCAATTGTAACACATTCCCTGAGAGATGACAAAATAGTTTCCTTATTTTGCCTTCTTGTTGAATAGAGCAGATATATTTTCTACTTTCCAAATTTTGTTAGTTTTGGGGAAAAAAAACATCCATTTCACATTCTGTCCAGTTATCAGACCTGCCACTTCTCCTTACTCAAATTATATGTTTTCTCCTTCAGTTCGGTGCTTTCCTTAACTTTTTCAGTTAACCATAGACAATTGGTTCTCCCTTTTAAAATAATTATTTTAAGAGTATACTTATTCTGAATATTCTTAAATATTTCCTTACCTTTCTGACGTTTCTTCCCTTGATCTATTCCTTTGCCTCATATCTCCAGTTGACTTCAGCTAACTCAGTTTCACGCTCACATCATTACCCTTATTTAAGTTTAAAATATTAGTCTTTGGTCGACTCTTCTGTGCTTCAAACTGGATGTCAAATTTGATCATCTTATGGTTGCTGCTACCTAGGGAAATCTTTATTCTGAGGTTGTTTCATTAACACTGTCAAAGTACACAATATAATCTACTCGCTGGTTGGTTTGAAAATGTGCTGCTTCAAGGAACTTCATAAAAAGCGTTCTGTGAACTTCTCATCTGGATGTTTCCACAGACTAATACCTGATTTCCTGTTGAGATGGTGCTTAGCTACATGCTGCCCCTTGATGATATCATCTTCCACTTGTACCTTGGTGACACACAGCTCTACATTACCATCACCTCCATTGACCTCCTGCCAATGTCTAATTCTTAGGCTGCTCATCTGGCATCCAGTAATATTGGAGTTTCAAAAATGGAAAATGGAAGTTCTTGCACCCAATCTGCTTTACTATAAAATATTTTCTCATCAGATGGACTCTGAGCATATCCTGATGGAACTTTCATAAGTGCCTTTACCACTAGACATCAGGGTTCCAAAGCAATCTTGGCTGGCCATTGACCGTCTTTAATCCAAAACTCTGCTGACTAAATACTAACTCTCACAGAATCTTATTCACCCAAGAGGATTAAAGTATAAAAGCACAGATATATTGCTGCAATTGTACAAGGCAATAATGAGACTGAACCTGCAGTATTGTGTACAATTTTGGTCTCCTTACTTCAGGAGTGATGAAATTGTATTGGAGACAGTTCAAAGAAGGTTCACTAGATTGATTCCAGAGACTAAGGGTTTGTCTTATGAACAGCGATTCGAGCGGTTTCAATCTAAAATCTCTAGTGTTCAGAAGAATGAGAGGAGATGTAACTAAGGTATGTCAGATGTTAAAAGGGATTGACAAAGTAGACATAGAAAATATGTCCCCTCACATGTGACAATGTAGAATGGAGGTCATTGTTTTAGGATGAGAGATAGCGAATGTGGAACAGAGATGAGGAGAAATCACTTCTCTCAAAGTTTGGAGAATCTCACTACCCCAAAGTGTGGTGGATACAGGGACATTGAGTAAGTTTAAGGAGGAGATCGACAGATTTTTAATTAGTAACGGGTTGAAGGGATATGGAAAGTGGAGTTGAGGCCAAGATGCAATCAGCCATGATTGTATTAAATGGCGGAGCAGGTTAGAGAGCCTGAATTGCCTGCTTCTACTTTTCGTTCTTTGGAATCATCCCTCTATTTGCTGACCTGCATTGGCTTAATTGTAAAAATCTTATCTTTTTGTTTTAATATTGCTCCAATGTCTCACTCCCCTCGCTAATCTTCTCCAGACCTACAATCCTTTTGAGATGTGAATGTTACTAATTCTACCTTTTGAACTTCATTAATTTTAATCAGTCCATCATTGCCAGTCAAGTCTTCAAACTCTAGAATTCCCTCTCTTAAACGCTCTATGTCTCTATTCCCTTTTCCTTCAAGATACTCAGTAACTACCTCTTTAATCAAGCTTTCCTCCATCTGGTCTAATATCATCCTTCTGAGGCTCATTGCCAAATTTGGCTGCATAATACTCCTGTGAATTGCCTGATATATTTTATTATGTTAAGGCTGCTATATAAATACACAATTTGTTTTATGAATTGAAATAACTTCAAAATGTAATTTTGTGCTAATATAAGGCCATAAGGATCTGTATCACTGCAGATGCTCCGAACAAATTGTTGGCTAGCTACAAATATTTTTGGCAGAATTGCATATACACATCTGACTTGTCTATTATTATGAGGACCTCCAAAGAGACCAACAGTAAAAAGGACATCCAACTTCATAAATTGTATGTTTGAACTGTTCAAATGTTGCTCCATACAGCAAGGGGTAGGACAAAATGCAATAAATAAATAGCAATTGTAAAAAAAGAGTATCTTAGTTTGACTCAATTTCCAGTTTCTCAATGAGCAAGTTTAACCAGGAAGCAAAACCCCACCCCAGCTTTTTATAAATTGGGGCAAGTAGCTAGAAGCAGCTGATCTGTTGAAGTATGCCATTAAATTACCAATGAGCAAATAGGGAGACCTAACATCCAGGAAACAAAATATGCTGCTGCATAAATTATACATCTTTACATTGCAAATGATTTCCTGCAATCATATTGCAAAAATCTACAAATGTGTTCTAAACACACGCTAGGAAAGTAATTGGGTCCAGCATGTGTTGTACATCTAAGCATTTCCACTTCCAGCATAAAGTATGCTCACTCGATATTTATCATGTTTTTTTTGGCTTTGTTTTTTTTCTTAGGCACTTTTAATGCTGCATTTTAAAGTAAGAAATTCTGGTATTATAATTACCAACTGTAGAATTACGGATGCAATTCAATGAGTTTGCCTGCCTCTGTTTATTGATTGTGTTCTGCTTTATTTCACTTATCTTCCAAAACACCATGGGTTAACACATTGTACGGTGGAGCAGAAGATTGGTAATTGCCTGTCATGGGATTTTAGAGTTGTTTGCAAGGAGATCTGAATTAAAAAGGAAGAGCACTGAGGGGCAATGTTTTCACTCCTAACTCCTGAGTGTAGCAAGTTCTTCCCCATCCCGTATAATTCAAAATAAGGCAACGTATCCAATTGTCCAATTTTTAAAATGTATGGATTCAGAGCAGGGTCCTTCAGGAAATGATTGTTGCTACTCTTCACCTTCTGATAATCATTGAGTCCAGGTATCTCAATAGGGCAGATACACACACAACCAGGAACTAGAAAATTAATAATTTGGCAAATTAATTTTTGTGATGAGTGGATAGGCTTAAGCTTTAAAGTTGTAAACCCTTGGGTTGATGTTGAAATTCAAGGTTTTTGTAAGATGAGACTTAGGTGTTGCATTGTAATCCTAAGGAATGCCTTTATTGTAAGGTCCTAGTACCTAAAGCAATCCATGCATTATGCCAAAGCAGGTTTGCATTAGGTTTACAGATATGAAGAAGTAATGAAGAGGGTGACGAGGGCAGAGCTCTGGACGTGATCTATGTGGTCTTCAATAAGGTGTTCGACATTGACCCTCATGAGAGACTGGTTAGCAAGGTTAGATCTCATGGAATACAGAGACAACTAGCCATTTAGATATAGAACTGGACCAAAGGTAGAAGACAGATGATGGTGGTGGAGGGTTGCCTTTCAGACTGGAGGTCTGTGACCAGTGGAGTGCCACAAGGATTGTTGCTGATTTCACTGCTTTGTGATGGTTATATAAATGATATGGATGTGAACATAGGTGGTATAGGTAGTAAGTTTGCAGACACCAAAATTGGAGGTATAGTGGACAGCAAAAAAGGTTACCTCAGAGTATAATGGGATCTTGATCAGATGGGCCAATGGGCTAAGGAGTAGAAGATGGAGTTTAATTTAGATAAATGTGAGGTGCTGCATTTTGGAAAGGCAAATCAGAGTAGAATTTAATAGTAAGGTCCTGGGTTGTGTTGCTGAACAAAATGACCTTGGAGTGCATGTTCATAGTTCCTTGAAAGTAGAGTTGCAGGAAGTTAGGATAGTGAGGAAGGCATTTGGTATGCTTTCCTTTATTGGTCAAAATATTGAGTGCAGGAGTTGGGAGATCATGTTTCAGCTGTAGAGGATATTGGTTTGGCCACTTTTGGAATATTGTGTGCCTGTCTGGTCTCCCTGCTATTGAAAGAATGTTGTGAAAATTGAAAGGGTTCAGAAAAGATTTACTAGGATGTTGCCAGGGTTGGATGGTTCGAGCTGCAGGGAGAGGCTAAATAGGCTGGGGCTGTTTTCCTGGAGTGTCGGAGGATGAGGGCTGACCTTATGTAGGTTTGTAAAATAATGAGGGGCAGGGATAGGGTAAGTAGACAAGGTCTTTTTCCTGGGGTGGGGGAGTCTGGAAATAGAGGGCATAGGTTTAGGGTGAGAAAAATTTAATAGGGACATAAGGGGCAACGTTTTCACGCAGAGGGTGGTGGGTGCATGGAATGAGCTGCCACAGAAAGTGGTGGAGGCTGGTACAATTGCAATATTTAAAAGGCATCTGGATGGGTTTATGAATAGAAAGGGTTTAGAGGGATATGGACCAAGTGCTGGCAAATGGGACTAGATTAACTTAGGATATCTGATCGGCATGGACGAGTTGACAAAAGGGTCTGTTCCCTGCTGTACAACTCTATGACTTTATAGGAAGAGGATAGCAAAGAAATAATAGGAATCACATTTGAAATTGAAAATAGATTCCTTAACCTGTGTAAATTCTCCATGAGCTATTCACTGCTAAAAATTGTTACTGAGCTTAAAGTTGTCAGCAAAACTCACTCTTTCTTTGCTGTTAAACCCCTGAAGTGACCAAAGGATCAGTAATGCTTGAATATTCTATAATGTGCTAACGTGTTGAAAACAAAGTACTGTTTGAACATGTGGTTATTTAAATGTATGTTCATAAATTGCACCTCTTTGTTTAGAAAGCAAGAAATCATGAAAATAAAATTAAATTTCAATACAGCCCAAATATTCAGTCATCATTGCTCTAAGGAGGATTGTCTGTGTGGAATAGAAATTGCCCTTTCAGCCTGGATGGTAGACAGAGGCTTGGTGGAAATAATGACTGATTTGTTGTCTGACTTAGCAGGTAAATAATTAGAAAACCTTCAGTATTAATATTTATTTAGTCTCCCAATTTTTCTGCCCTCTACTTGCAGCAGCACAGGATAATTGTCAGGTTGGCAATGATTGATTAGAAAGCCCAGTAGTTGCAAATTAGTTGGCACACTGCTCAATATTGATGTCCCTGCCAACCACAATTCATAATTCTCCCCACCTACCACCAAACAAACAATGTTACCTCCATCCGTTTAAGCCAAGAGTTGATTCTGCAGTTTTTGTCTGCTAGTTATTTGCCTGAGTGACCAAGTTTATTGTGTGAAATTTGGAAACATGGTGCCAAGAGTGCCGTGAATCAAAAAGGTATTGATTCATTTGAAGGCCTGCAAAGAAAGTAGAGCTCACTACTGCAGGGAACAGTTGTGAGGGACAATAATAATACCTTTGATGGGAAGCTCAATAAAAACATGAAAGATCAAGGAATAAAGAAGAAAAATAAAAAATAGTAAATACTCAGCAAGTCCGGCAGTCTCAGTAGACAAAAAGCAGAATTAACACTTCAGATGACTGTTAGAACTAGAAATATAACAAGATTTAAATGAGAACATTGAGCAGAGAAGTAGAGGAAGAGTATGCAACAAAAGGGAAGGCAAAAGAGTTTAAATAATTTTTAAAAACATGTAATGGTGCAAGCTAAAAAGAGACTGTACTGGACCAAATGATAAAAAATAAAGGCAGATCTTAGAAAACGTGTGTAGAATCATCACTTGACCTCTCGCAAGTGAGCATTGAGGTGACCATCAGAAGTTGCTGAACTCAGTGTTTTCTTTGGAAGATTGTGAAATACCTAGTTAAAAGATCAGATATTGTTCCTCAAGCTTACATTGGAACAATGTAGAAGGCCAAGGAAAGGAGGTCAAAATTGGAGTAGGTAGAGAATTAAAATGATTGATGACCAGATTGAAGGCAAACCACAAGCCATTCACCCAATCTGTGGTTGATCTTCCCGATGTAGAAAAGCACTGCACTATAAGCAGAAAATACAGTAGGCTTTGTTGAAAGAAATGCAAGCCACTCCTGTTTCATGTGAAATTTATGCTTGGAGTCCTAGAGTTTAGTGGCAAGAGAGCAAGTAAAGAGGGGTGACGGTGTGGTGTTGAGTCGGGGATGGTAAGTGCTCCTTTTTTAGCACTTCATAACTGAGGGAGCTGCCATCCAAGGGCTCACTAGTGGTCAACGCAGACCCACCAGCAGCATTTGTCTGTGGCATAGACAATCTGTTGGAGGTTACTGAGGTTATGTTAGAACTGCTTACATTTTGTATGTGGCAACAGTCCTTGTGCTGAGCTTCTGTTGATTGCATGGGTTGCAGGTAAATCATTTGGTTCTAAGCACAACAAAGTATCTAACAAACCCATGCAAGTTTTTTTCACATTTCAGAATTCAAAGACATGAGGCAGCTAAATTTCAAATACTTAAGACTTGCCTCCAGGAAATCTGCTTTTTGGGCAGTTGCAATAAAAACACAGATACTCTAAGGCAATATTTTTACTTATAATTTTCCTCCACAAAACCACTCTCCAAAAGAGAAGAGAAAAATAACTGAAGTTTTTTCTAAAATCATTACATTTTGATTGATGTGAAACTTCCTGTGGCAATAATTCAGAAATAGTGGGCTGGGTATTAAATAATATTGAAATGCTACTGGTGGGTCTGCATTGACCACTAATGAGTCCTTGGATGGCAGCTCCCTCAGTTATGAAGTGCTAAAAAAAGGAGCACTTACCATCCCCGACTCGACACCACACTGTCCCCCCCCCCCACCCCCAAAATCCACTGAGAGTCCATTTCCACCTATGATAGTGTATTAACATGGCACCCAACCTTACAGAAAGGGGCCAGAAATGTCATGGAGGTGTGAAATGGCCTGAAATCAGTCACTTGGCTTCCCAGTGGGGGCCAGGACTTGTCCGGTTTCCCACTGGTGTCAGTGTGCCATGTTAGTAGGGAATTGCTGCTCTCTTCACCTCTCCTCATGTTTCCCCCGTCACTTTTCCAGTCCTCCACCTCCATCTCCCACGCCCACCCCCAAAGCACCCTGAAAACCTAGTCCAGTTTGTGGTGGAGTCTTTTTAACTTTGTCATAAATATCCTTCCTAGAACAGTGGGGCAGGAAAAAAGAAGCATTCCAGAATCCTGCAGTTTATCAGCATGAATGGTTTGCTTTATTGTGTAAGGCATTCTCAAGCTTAATATGTATTCCAATTCATTTTTGCAGTTTAATTAGAATATTAGTTTCATTAAATATTCCTCCGAGTTTTGATCAGGATGTATTCTATTTACTGTTGTTCTGTTTCAAGTGAAGAAATTACAATATCAGGCAATGATTGCTGTCTCTATGATATCTCAATGATGTGCTAATAACAAAATAGGTAAACAGTGTTCCTATGTCAGTTCTTGTTTATTGTTACTGACTCCCACTTGCAATAAAAGAAATGTTTGTTGTTACAACTGCAACACTAAAAATCAGCAATATTGTCTTTTAGTTTCTGACAATTAGTGAATCAGAAATGCACTGTTTCTGGTAAACTTGAATGTTATTTTATTTTATGAGCAAATATCATTACATGCACTGGGGATTTAAAAAAAAAACCCAATTTCAATTCTTGCATGTTATGAACTGCTGTGGTTCAGCAAATACAATTGTTCTGAATTACAGAGAGATAGAATCAGCCAGAGTTCCTAATACTGATCAGAGTCCAGTAACCCATGCTAAATTGTATGTACATGCATATGTTGCCTGAAGCAATCTCCTCAGGCTTTACTAATGTTGAAACTCTAATGAGGTCAGCCCAGGTGGCCCTCACAGAATATGAATTCCCTGTTAATCTGGTCTACTCCAGGAGCCCTTTCTGACAGATAAGGAGTGTCAGCCATTCTGTTCACTCTGAGGGAGCTAGATCAGTGTCATGGACTTTTCACATGTAAATAAAGGGTGAATTGGTGACGAGGTACCAGCCTCTGAGAGATTATTTCAGAAAATATGTAAATAAACTGCAACCATGGAGAATAGCCTTACAGAATATTACAGAACCAAAACAGTGCATTCTGACCATGGCATGATGTTGGTGTGTTCATGCCTCCAGATGAGTCTCCTCTCACCTTGTTCTTCATCGACATTCATTAACACCGCCTCCTGCAAAAGTCAAACACTATGAGGCTGGCATTCTCCTTTTTTAAAAAAAAGATGCTAAAGTTGTTGAAAATGCTGCTTGGGCAGCATCTGCACAGAGAATCAAAATCAACATTTGAGACTAATGACCTGTCATCAGAACCAGGAAGGATAGAGTCATTATGGGTTTTAGTCCTGAACAGAGGCAGAGAAAGAGGGTAAGGGAGAAGAGCAAAAGGGAAACGCTGTGATAGAGTGGAAGGTGGAAGTGGTTAAATGATAAAAGTAATGATGGTACAAGATGAATGGAAATGTTACTGGAACAAGTAACAAAGCAGAAAATGGGTCTAAAGAAAGTTGCAGAGAGATCTGGGTGTCCTAGTACATGAATCACAGAAGGTTAGAATACAGGTACAGCAAGTAGTCAAGAAAACTGACAGTATGTTATGGTTTATCAGGAGGGGAGTTCAATGCAACTGTAGGGAGATTATGCTTCAGTTTTACAGGTAATTGGTGAGACTGCATCTGGAGTATTGTATATAATACTGGTCACCATAACTCTGGGAGACTGTTAATTTATTGGAAACAGTTCAGAGAAAATTTACTAGACCAGTACCTAGAATAAGTGGATTGCATAATAAGGAAATACCAGACAGGCTAGGCATGTATCCTCTAGATTTTAGATGAGTCAGAAGTCACTTAATTGAAACATACAGGATCCTGAGGGGCCTTCACTTTGTGAATGTTGAAGGGGTGTTTCTTCCATGGGACGATCTGGGAAGTAGGAAAATAAGGGGGCACCCATTTAAAACAGAGACTAAGAATTTTATTCTCTCTCTCAGAAGATTGTAAGTCTTTAGAATTCCCTTCCACAAAAAGCAGTGGATTAAGGATTATGAAATATTAAAGGAGAGGTGGATAGGATTTTGATTATCAAGGAAATGCAAGATTTTGGGAGATGTGCAGAAATATAGAGTTCAGGTTAAAATCTGATCAGCCATGATCTTATTAAATGGCAGAACAGGCTCAAAGGGCCGAGTGGCCTCCTCTTATTCCTTGTTTGTATTTTTGTAAACACAGAATTATCACAAGCTGTCTACCTATAATTGAAAGAGGAGGTGCTGTTCCTGCAGATTATATTGAATTCCGTCAAAACTGTGTAGAAGACAAAGATCAAAGATCAGAGTGAAGTGGGTAACCACAAGCTCGGAGTCACAGGTGTGGACTGAAGAGAGGTGCCCAGCACAGCGGCTACCAGCCTGAGTTTGTATTTCCTGTGTAAACCTCATGTATGGGCAGTACGATGACTCAGTGGTTAGCATTGCTGCCTCACAGCACTAGGGATCCAGGTTCGATTCCAACCTTGGGTAAATATGGAAACTCCACACAGACATTCTTCCTGTGTCTGCATGGGTTTCTTCTGGGTGCTCTGGTTTCCTCTCACAGCCCAACGATGTGCAGGCTAGATGGATTGGCCATGCTAAATTGCCCATAGTGTCAAAGGATGTGAGGGTTAAGTGGATTAGCCTTGGGAAATGTAGGGTTATGGATATAGGGTGGATTTGGGTAGCTTGCTGTTCAGACCGTTAGTGTGAGTTTGATGGGCTGAATGACCTGCTTCCTCACTGTAGGGATTCTATAAACAGTGGGGGAAAGGAAGGAGACTGGTTAGAAAGAAGTATAAGTATATTGCTGCTTCACTTGGAAGGAGTGTTTGAACCCATTTCTAATGGGGGGAATCAACCAATATTCACAATGAGAGCTTATCCAATGAGATGGGGGGCATTAAAATCCATCAAATGGCTCCTGCTGCCTCTGCACTTGCCCTTGAGCTGTTTGAAATGTTACACAGGCAGGAATTGGATGAAAAGGTTGATGTTGGGTAGCTCACCCACCCCTTGGGCTTAATAAGGCCAATCTGTGTTTTATTATGGGCCAAGTGAACATCCCATCTCAGTGATGGCATCATGTAGAAACCCAGCAGCTGTAGCTACACAAGCTGGCAAAAGGTTTACATGGTAAACACCTGTCGAGGTTTTAAACTCCCTGTCTTCAGTTGATGTACTGTGTGGACAATTATACAGGATAAAACCCTATTTTTAGGCAAAAAAAACCCAGAAGGACCTGAAATTTTCATAAGCTGTAAAGGTGTGTAAGTAATATGTGATTATTAGTGAGAAATTGACCAACAACTGTAGTGAGGTAGGGACCTGCCATGAATTTGCAAGCCACAAGTTGTTGAGCTGTTTATACCACTTCACTGTTACAGTGGCTTATGTGTAAGTTCAGGAAACTGACAGATTATTACATTTGCACAATAACTCCTAATAAACTGACCGCAAAGTTAATTTGAGTAATTAGTGGTTTATATGCCCGTTTAATGATGTGATAATTGTCAATTACTTTCTTCAACCTCTATGATACAGAAAATGAGAAATTTAATCTTACAGTTGTGCATTGTGGATGGAGATTTTAAAATATAAAATTGAATATTTAATTATTTTTAAAATTTCATCCAGTCTTCTTTTCTCTTCCTCAATCTAAATGTTCTTTTTCTCTCTTCATTTCTTTTTCTCTACCTGATTTTCTATTGCTTGATCCCTCTCCATTCTTTTCAATCCTCTCTCCTTCTATAAAAATTCTTAAATCGCAGGAGTGAAGGAGGAACACTGTTTGTTCCAGCTGTCTTTTTCCCCATCTATATCATTATAAATTTGTACTTCCATAGCTTTTTAGGGAAAATCATTTCAAGCTGAAAGGTGCAGCAAAAAAGTCCCAAGAGGCATGGTCCAATAATTCCAGCTCAATAATCACCAATGACAATTAATGGTTAGAATGAACCTTCCAACATAGTGTTGCAAACCAAATAATAGCTTGGACTGAGACCGGTAACATGACTGATATTAGTGTACTTTGTGATATGTTCAGATAGAATGCAATATTAAATCGTTAATGCTCATTTCAGTCAATGTTACAGTGAAATATCGGTGGGAAACAAAGCAATTCTTGTCAGAAAGGAAGAACTTCCAAAGTTCCCAATCATATCTGTTTGAAATGCTCATTGCCACACCACTATCTGGACCACATGGAGGGAACCTGTATTTTGACAAAGGTTTGTCAAATGAATACTCCAGGCATGGAACCTCACCTGTTAGAAGTGCATATTGGGGGTTTACGTATAGATCTCCCAATCTTTTGACCTTAAGATTAGCAATTGGAAAATCATTTGGGGTTTGCTCACAATTTCCTGTTACGTGCTCTTGTGTTGGGAACATGGATTAGTTGTCAAGTTTTCTAGAGCCGACAACAACTGTTACAATGTGGTAATCCCTCACTGGTGCACTGAAGTATGAACCAAGAGTTCCAGTTGAGTAGAGTTTGAGCCTAAAATATTTTGTGAATTCTTGGATAATGCACCTCAGGCAGTGATACTGTTGTGTTTTGGGGGTCGGTTTAGCTCAGTTGGCTTGACAGCTGGTGTGCGAAGCAGTGTGATGCTGACAGTGTGGGGTCAATTCCTGCACCAGCTGAGGTTATCACGCAAGACTCTCCTTCTCAAACCTCTCCCTTCGCCTGATGTATGGTGGTCCTCAGGTTAAATCACCACCAGTTATTTCTCTCTCTAATGAGAGAGGAGCCCTCTGGTTTGATAAGACTATGGCAACTTGACTTGACTTGTTGTGTTTGTATGTTGGATATGGGCCAAGAACTTAATCTCTTCTGAATAAGGGCACAATGTGGGTGTGAGGTAAGTAGCAGAATCAAACAATTGGCAAGAAGAAGGCAAATCGGTCTGATGACATATAAGCCTGATGTATACTCAACTTAAGGGAAATAATTTTCTTTGGGTTTTAAAATAAGCTTTTGGCCCCTGTTAAACATGTTTATGTGCTCAGCTCCTGTTTTACTTGGTGACCAGGAATGCTCCTATAGTTCCAAACCTCCTGTTTCCAATGCCTTTTCAGGCTTAGGAGGTTGACACTCGAAACAGAACCTTCTTTTAGTCTGCAAACAGGTGGAACAAAGTTCATTTCTAACCTCATTGGTTTTTACAGCCCTGTTGATAACAAAAAATTATTGAGTTAATCTGTTTATTAGTACATTCATTGACTTCTGAAAGTGAGTTGCTACTTCTGGCACTGAG
The DNA here is from genome assembly GCF_020745735.1 of Hemiscyllium ocellatum. NCBI lineage: Eukaryota > Metazoa > Chordata > Chondrichthyes > Orectolobiformes > Hemiscylliidae > Hemiscyllium > Hemiscyllium ocellatum. Next base: position 28,771,904 of record NC_083431.1, read on the forward strand.
TATATATAGAAAGGTGGATTCTGCTTCACTGCTGGTACTATTTATAAGCTCAAGCTGTGCCAACCATGAGGTGCCCTATACTGTACATGTATTCGGAAGCAAACAATGAGCAATGGTTCTCAGGGCACATAGATGGCACAGCTAACAATACATTGCAAATACAAATGCACAATTGGAAGTGCATTGCTATTTAAGAAACCAAGCTGGACACATTACCCATTCCTATCCTCATCCCATTAAGAACGTCTTCCCCCAATGTGCAGTGCAACTCAGCCATCATGCTGCACTGACTTCCTGTCAAAACCAGGGTGGGTATCACTGCCAAGTTAAGCACTCCCACCTGCGGTAACCCACATCCTCTGATACACTATCCTCTGCCCATCTTATGTATTATATATTCCCTTTATACTGATTGTCCCCTCTACATTCAAGTGTGCTACCTCGAATCCCCAACCTTTCTACTGCAGTTGCAGCTCCTGATAACCATTCCCTCCCCCTACTTTGACTTGCATTGAGCTGACCACTGACCATCTCCCCAGAATAGATTGGGTGCCAAGCCCTTGACTTACTGCCCCAGGACTGAAGGTTGTATCCTGACTGAGGACTATTCTCTGTAAACATTAATACATGGCCATTTGATGAAGCATGTTCAATATGTTTGCTGTGTGCGGTGCTGGCATGTACAGCAAATGTGAGATTGATACCCACAGTGTCATGCAGCAACATGTCTGCCCCTCCAGGACTGATTGTTGATTAGCATGACAAGCTGCTTGACATTTTGTCTGCACTAACCAGCAAGTCGAACCTCTGAGTCTTTAAGTCCTAACCGAAAGGGCAAAGTGCAGAATTGACGAGACAGCAATGCTATGAGCATTGAAGGAAACACGAATCAACAGGGCATGACAACAGCAGTTCAGGACATGAGGTGCACTCTGTTCCCATGCATGCAATGTGTGCTTGTCCCTGTGACTGTGTGTCCTGACTGCAGCGGTATAATGATAAGTGCCGCTGAGCTTCAACATAGAGCACTAAAGTGTATTGTAAGTGTGTCAATGATGTACCACAATGGTACAGAGAAGATGGTATGTTGGTTGGTCTGATACCAACCTCTTTGTGCTGGTGGTGCAGGCTCCAGCTGCCCATGAAGCATACCCTGAGATGCTGGTGACTGCTGTCCGAGATGGAGTTCTAGAGGAGTAATTGGTGAACTGAAGTTGCCAGCTATCCGCTCTGATTCTCACGTTGCCAATTGTTGCGGTATACTTTCAATCGAGTACGTTGAAAAATGGGAAACTGCACGTCAGCGCGAGTAGCTAATACATTATGCTAACGCGTGCAAAAGGTTATAAATCAGCCTCGCACCACTAAGTAGTGAAAGTCTTGCCTTGCTGTTAAACTCATTGCTACAGAATTGAACTTTTGCCTCTTAATGTTGAGAACCTCATTTCTGTCAATCGCACTCTATTTTCTGAACAGACCCACCAATGTCCATGTTGTTCAGGGGCAGGGGAAACACCACCCAATGCATTAGACTTATGCATTCTCTTAGCATTCGCCTGAGAATTCATGGTGTATGACCTGCCAATGGATAATGTGATCAGGATCATTTGTTCCTAGGTTTAAACTTACTACGCCTGTGATGATTGCTTAGCAGTGCTTTGAACTCAAACTCACTGGTGGCTGAATGTAAACATAAATCTAAGAGTAGAAATTGAAGTGTATCACACCTAAAGAAAATGCAAAGAGTGGCAGTTTTGTACTAGGATTGCCAATCTCTACAGATGTTGGTCAGAGTCCTAAATTCAAACAATCCATCATCTCAACTGAGCCTCACCTTACTTATCTGTTGAAGACTCCTTTGGAGAAGTCACTTATGATCCATTGGATCTACCACACCTGATATTCTCCCATGTCTCCCACAGCCATTTATAGATTGGTTTCACAACTCTTTATTGAAAGAAACCTTTCTGTGGAGTCAGGAAGAATCTTTATTCTTTATCTGAGACTGCAGAAAGACCCATCAAGTGCCTGATCCAACTACCTCCCAGACAATTCTTTAAAGGAAGATTAAATCTAATTCTAGACCATCATGTTAGTAATCTATGAAATGTTCTCTCAGATGCACCTATAACTTTTTTTAATCTAACCTATTTTTCTAATCAACCTGTTGAGAGATATTATTACAGACCTCTGGAGCAGGTGGGGTTTGAACTCAATCTCTCAGGCAAAGGGCAGGGTCTCTACCACTGCACCACAAGAGCTATTTGATTCACCTATAATAATTCTGAGCAGAAATGCAATATATGTGGGAGATAATGTCAACCTATTAATATATCTACCATAGAATCTAACCCCATGACAATTGAGCAGCAAGCAGAGGATTATATTAATTTAGCCAATGACTAAATTAGTTAACACCGATCATTTTAATTTTAGATCATTGCAGAAGGAAGAAGTATATGTTGGTATCTTGCATGAAGCACCTTTTATCCAGGGTCTGATGACCAAACTTGACTCTTTCCTCCTTTTAGGTACTGATCAAACTGTGGTGTATTTCAAATAATTTCTGACATGAAACTAGAAATTACTGCTGAAGCTTTCAGCAGACAAAAGTTTTGTGATACCAATACATCTCTCTATTATTTTAATGATTGGGAATATAGTGCCCCAAAGCTTCATTTGAATCCTTCTTTTCCTATATAGAGTCATAGAGATGTACAGCATGGAAACAGACCCTTTGGTCCAACCCGTCCAAGCCGACCAGATATCCCAACCCAATGACAGCAGCAATAGCATAACAGTTTGTTTTCATTATTAAATTTACAATCTATTCTTACCAGTTCCCAGTGTAACTCCTGGCATTTCACTCTGGATGTTGGCCACTCTAATGGAAATGGTGCAGATATTCCCCCCAGTTACCACATAATGAATAATTGATTAGCATGTAAACAAATTGACAACTTCTATCAAAATTCAGACCTAATTGGCTGCCCCAATCCATCTCCCAGTGGAATGCATCATACATGATAGACTTAGTAAAATCCTAAGCATGGGAAATTCAGTGCAATTTGTTTTAAATAGGTAAAGATATCAGGTTTGAAATACCACTCCTTAATACATTTTCAAACCCAGGTAGCTCCACAAATGTAGTGAGAAAGCAAGTCACTGTACACACAGCAGGAACACCTGTCTTATCTCAAAAGCAGCTACTAATAATCTTGAAGAAAATAAAGCTTCACAGGAGACTGAGAGGTTTCTGCCATGGATGAAAATTCCTTCGAACACTCGTTAAATCTATCTTGGCAGTGTGCTTATAAACAATAAGTAAGTAGCTGTGATTACAACTCAGAGAAATCATCAGCTCATTTGAAAACAATTTTGCCACAGGTTTATGCAAATCTACAAGAGCCTGCAAGTAACACTCATTTTTGTTTTGCAACAACCTCCGCTGATCTTGCAAACTGAAGCGAGATGAGAAGATGTCCGAAGGTCCACTGCTCCTGGGATGCTGAAAATTGATTATCTTACTCATTCAGTGAGAAACATGAAGTTGGAGAACTGGTAATATCTTCACCACCTTGGAAATATGACCACACCTCTTTGGAGGGTAATCATTCTGGTAATAAACCATTCCCAACCTTGGTGAATTGTCATAAAATATCCGGCAACATAACGAGATCCACAGTTCTGGGCCTTGGTCATTGAACTTCTCTCTTTTCATGCAGGTACTGAGAATTCCCTGGCCCGAAGCAGAGGAAATGTAGCAACTTATTCTTATTTGTTTTGAATTTGAGTGTCTGTTCCTAATGCAAAAAATACCTATGCACACACTATGTGTTGCTGTGTTTTCCTGGATCTTACATCAAGTTTAAAATTTAATTTGAGAAATTGGTATGCTCTGGTTAATATTTCCTGCTTGGAATGGATTTGAACACAAGTAGACTTGGTCATTGTCATCATATTCGGCTCTCATTTTTTGCACTCACAGAATTTAATGAGTTCATTCTTTGAATAAATGAAAACATGCACCCTGAAATAAGTAGTTCATTTGTGAAAGACATTGAGATATCTTCCCCTTCATTTGCTAACACTAAGAAATTGATATGAATGAAAACAAATTTCTCAAGTTACAAACAGGGAGGCACCATCCTTTGGGCACTGAGATAGTTTCATGAAATTTTTCATTCCACGAACAAGATTTTTTCCAGTCCCATTCATCTTTTATTATTTCTTTACCCAACCCTCAATCTTGTTGTTTTTAAAAGTGTCTCATGTGAGGGTCTTATGCTACAACTTTGGCAACTCATGGTATTTCTGCCAAATGGCCAACCTTAGCATGTGAGTCATGCTGTTTGACAACCCAGGCATCTTGATTCTATCCTCTGTGAAGGGCATGATGTTTTTAGCAGCATTTTTAAATAAATGCATTATTTCCCATCTGCTTGCTGGTGACTTAATTCATATTGAAATCAAAGCACTCAGTACATTTAAAGTTTCTATTCCTCTTGTGCCTGTCAATAAAAGGAATTTATTTTCCATTACTCAGTGGTAACAGCCTCTTTTTTTTGAAATCTTTCAATTAAAGAGCTCAGGTATGTTGTCATTCTCACAGCAGTAATGAGCGACATAATTGTCTGGTGAGAAAAGACAGCTAACAATCTCTTCAATGCGCTAAATGGTTGATTTCAATGCATTAGTATAGCTGTGGGAAACATTTGTTTGGAAATATGCTTGTGTAGGAGTAATGATTACAGTGCCAGAGACTAAATAATGGAGGAGCATTTATGATGCCTGAAGTTTTCCTTTCAGTGTAGCGATCGGCATTACTTTTGTAGTAACATAATCCCTGTTAACACCATTGTTATGCTTCTAAATTGTGGTGCAAATTTCAGTGCTCTGGCTGCAACTTGTGTTTAGTTGACCTTATGCATGCACATTTGAATGTTACACTCAGTCGGTTAAATTTTTGATGAAATGTCATCTCCAATAGTGAGGAAAGGCCTTTATAGACCAGGACACAAATTCAGATAGCAGTTGCAGCTTTACTCATCACCATTATTAGATTAGATTACTTACAGTGTGAAAACAGGCCCTTCGGCCCAACAAGTCCATACCGACTCTCCGAAGAGCAACCCACCCAGACCCATTCCACTACATTTACCCCTTCACCTGACACTATGGGCAATTTAGCATGGCCAATTCACCTAACCTGCACATTTTTGGACTGTGGGAGGAAACTGGAGCACCCAGAGGAAACCTACACAGACATGGGGAGAATGTGCAAACTCCACACAGACAGCTGCCCGAGCTGGGAACTGAACCCGGGTCTCTGATGCTATGTGGCAGCAGTGCTAATCACTGTGCCACCCATGCTGCCCATTACTCTACCTCAAATGCAGCACAGAAAAGCACTTGCAGAAAGTATTCTGCCAGTGCAGCTAACAGAGCACCTCATTTATATATTACAATATTCCCATCAGCAATATCACTGTAGTATCAACAATGTGACTTTACTTGAGCTATACATAACTGTTACAATACTGAAGGTGATTTGAGTTATGTGACGAGTTAATGTGGGCAAATGTAATTGAAATGTATCCCAAATGGTGGACCCTAAATGAAACAGTGTCTAAAATGTTGACAATTTAATATTACTGATATTATTCAAATTTAAATTGTTTAATCAATATACCCATGGACGTGAAACACACTTCCTCCTTCTACATTCAGCAACCTTGCACCAATTGTTACTGTTGATTTCTCAGACTGAGAATTGGTGGTATTTCTGACGTTGCTGTAATTGAATTAGAATGAGTTAAAAATGTCCTGCTAACGAATGGAAATCGTACTCTTCAGACCCCGTTGTATTATGAGTGATACATATCATCAAAAATGATCTTCATTGCTGTTTGCTTTTGAAATTTCCAACTGCTCCTGATACTAATTTTGTAATTGTCATTTTCCCTGGTCTTCCCTCCTATCCTTCTTCCTTCCTTGTGTTCCAAAGGGTGCTGCCAGCTTCCTGTAACTTTGTCAAATTGACAAACTTGATACTTAAACTGAGGATCACCACAGGGAAGGGAATTCCTGTCCTTAACAAGCATCCCACATGCTTTCATATTCCAACATGGAATGGCTGTGTAACAATCAGAGCAGGAAACTTAGACTGATTTTCAAATGCCCACAAACAAATTTCAAGCTTTGAACTTTCATTCACGTAATAAATTGGTGACCCTCAAATCAGGGCGTGGACAGCATGATGCACAAGTATCCTTTGCCAGTTGATTGCAATGCAGGACAACCAACTTCATGCTGTTGCTTATTTGAAAGACCTGTGCATCCAGGTAGGGCTAACCACAACAATCTTTGGTTCCACATCAGCGGGGAGTCAATATTGTGAGAGTACCATAACGTGTTACTATAATACAACCCAAACACAGGATGTTTTACATGAATGACAAAAGAAAATTCAATTATTCAGCAGAGTTCTGATAGCCTTCAGAATATGTATAGCAAGAAAGATTTAAATCTTTCTCTTTATAGAATGTGTATTTCACAATCATTGACAGCAATCTCACAAAACAACTAAATTGGGAAGTTTATTGTAAGAGCATATTGCTTAACAATTTCGATTAAGTTCCCATTATTATGATAATTCTGCGCATAAAAATTATTGAGTGGAACATGTAGTTAGAAACAGTAAGGTTGATAAACCAAAATATCATTCAAATTAATTTGCTGAGAAAATCTGTTTTGAATTTTAGCTCATTCAGAAGGATTTCTAATCAGTAATATTTTAGAATTACTTATTTGTCATTGCCCAAAGGCTATAGTTTTGTTTTCTCAGTAAATTATGTCATTAGTTTTCTTTTTGTAGAATATATTAGCTTTATTGATAACCAGCAGTTAATGTGAGTCTTACATTTAATTGTGTTTATGAAAATCTGACAATAAAGGTGAGGTGAATGTTGCATTTGGTTTAGCACAGTGGTAATGTTGTTGTACTCTTTCTCCATTAGCCCATTCTTTAGACATGGTCAGCATGCCATGTCATTTTATGGTTGATATCTCACAATTCAGTGAATTTTAATGTAGAGGCATTTTGTTCAAAATATCCTGTTTTAAATTCAAGTATTTGTATCTCCTCCAGCCTAGTTTTTAAGATACATACAGTCACGCGAGTCTGGTAAAACAAAAAGCGTAAGAATCATAGCATAAGAGACGTTGTTCTAAGCCAGTAACTATTAATTATTGATTCACCAGATGTGTTCATGGATGTAATCATCAGCAATTAAACTAAGTATTCTTTTTGTTCCCAAAGGGTCTTAAGTCAATGGACCACAATGGACTGGCTGATCCATATGTCAAATTACATTTACTCCCTGGAGCCAGTAAGGTAGGTTCCCAGTTTAAAGTAAGAAATGTTTTCATTGTTTAAGATGAAAAACTGCAGTTGTAGTATTTCCATTAACATAATTTGAGGTAAAACTTACTATTTTGAAATCCAGTTCTGCATTACTGATAGAAATCTGCCCTGTTTAGTGACTGAAGGACTGTTATGAAATAAGTGGACTATTAATGATGTTCATCCACTGCAAAAAGAACCTAGCTGTAGAATAGCAGTCATTGATACCAAATTGGCAACTTAACACAGAGGTCACAGGATGGTTTGTGGAGAGGATAATTCTTGCAACACTTCATCAAATGTGCTTTCCAAATGTGGCTACAGTTGTGAGAACAGTACTGACAGCATGGATTCTGTGAAGGAAGTATTCCATTAATTCCATTGACTAAAACTTTTCTCTCCTGGTGAGGAAATTACTTTGTATATGCTTGGGTGCACAAAAGTGCCATGCAAGCAAGTGAAGCATTTAGAGAGTGCAAGTTCTCATATTCATTTGAATTTAACTTCAGTTAGGTTTTGAAGCGTCCAGAAGATTTTCAGGATCAGCTGCAGACAGTTTTTAAATCTGATTTGGCATGAGACGGGAGATGCACTCTGTGGAGATTCAAAATGAAGCAGTGATGAGCTATTCTCCTCCAAGATGTCTGGCATCAATTTTCTCTGGAATCAGACTGGTTGATGACCCTGAGATCAGCAAAGTAACATCATCGTAATGTAACAATAATTTGTGGGTGAAGTTGAAATTATGTAGTATACTTTCATGTAAACTGACAAATACCACAAGAACACACTGGACATTATGGATAGGGCATTCAGGATTGTCTGATGGGCAACATGGTGGGTAAAGTTAATCAACAGTGAGATATATGAAAAATAAAAAGCAAATTGTGTAAATAGAGTTTCACCTAGCATTGGTTGAAGTATTAGGTGGTGATACTGTTAGTATTCCAAACTGTTGGCATTTCACTAACACGTCACTCACTGTTAGCTCAGTATTTCTAATTATTCACATATATGTTTGATGAAAGTGTGCTTGCAATATTTTGAAAGCCTGGCAAAAGTATCACATAAATAGAGATTATGTAGATTAGAGCAGCACAAAACTAAAATAAAAAGCAAGAGAACCATGAATGTTGTAAATCAGTTTCAAAAATAGAAATTGCTGAGAAAGCTCAACAGGTCTAGTAGCATCTGTGGAGAGAAATCAGAGGTAACGTTTCAGGTCCGTTCGTGTCTAACATTTCTGAGGAAGAGTCACTCGACCCAAATCATTAAATCTGATTTCTCTCCACAGATGCTGCCAGACCTGCTGAGCTTTTCCAGCTATTTCTATTTTTGTTACAAAACGAAAATAAGTTTGTATCTTGATATTTTCTAATGTATGTTGTATGGGCACCTGTCATTCATATCATAAAACGTACACATACATTAAATGGTTTTGAATATTGGATAAATTTTCAGATTACTGCAACAATAACTGGACATTTTAAAATTTCATTTATACCAAGAAACTCCTTTTCTCCACATACTATTAATTTTAATTTAATGTCAAGTATTCCTTATTCTCATTCCTGTGGAGAATAAGTGCACAGCCATGTGTAATATCAATATGAAATCCATTGCTTCTTTGACTTTTGCTCATAAACAAATGCCAGAGTTAAAGGAAACAATTCATTTGTGTATTCCTGCCACTATAAAAGCTTATTTCAAATTAGTTTTATCCTATTTTAGTTGTGTAACTTATTTTCTAGTCCACAAGTTTACAATTAAATGAGGATTTATAATATGGCTATGAACCAAAAAGGAACGCTATGGTGTGAATGTTATGCCTGTTTCGAGTACAAGTGAGGAAATCCCAACAAATCTTCTTGTCAGGTCTCAGTTGCCATTCAGACTGTGCTTCCAGTGTGGAATTCACCAGTTTTCTGCAATTAGAAGGCAAAATGTCCTCTGTTTTAATGTGCACAACAGCTATTAGTGAAAACCATTTTTCATAAAGTTACACACACTAAGAATGAATCAACAGAAAGTTAAGAGTAAAGGATTTCTTAATGCAGCAGTGGACATGCTACATGAAGAGGTTGTTCACAAACTAATCTGTTTAGCTCTCTCTCAGGCATTCTGTTCCCCAGAATATTCGGAAGGAACTAGCTGTCTATGTCAGTGCTGTTTTTATTGTTCAGAGGATTTGCCTTTATCCTTGAAAAAAAATCGAAACCTGAGGAAATTAACTGCTGCTGTCAGGAAACCAGCATAGTTTGCATGCCGTGTTGCTATTTCATCCCACAGAGATTTTCTTGTAGTCTTTCGAATGCTTGCTATGCATGTCCATTCTGCTACATAGTGCAAATTGCAATCACTACTTGAAAGTCCTGATGAGTTAGAAGGTTTTCACTGAAAAATCCTTTCAAGTAAAATCCAGCTGCACAATATATGCTCATGACAGATAGATTACTCTCTAACTGTGAAGGGTTATGAACATCCCCTCTGCCCAGCAGGTTGCTATTCTTACACAGCTATTAACATCACCTTATTCACACTTTGCGTCTAACAATTTCCTGTATCCAACACTGCTTCGTTACTTTCATGGCAAGGTTCACACAGATGGCATATATCCAGCAGGAGAGCAGGATACATAAAGGACATCAGTGCAGTCAAAGAAGCCAAGACATGGGATACATAGGCAGAGTGGGGGCAATATTTGCGAAACTCAGGGATAGTGTTCCTCTCCTCATGTTCTTACTTCATGTACATAATGCCCTAAGAATACTTGAATATAATGTCATCTTACCAACTCTAGATTTTTAAAATGGGGTCAGCATCATTTCTACGTGCTGTACAGTAATCCCTTTCAATTTACCTGAGATCGACATCCTAATGATTAAGGGAGTGTTACTGCCACTGTGGACCATTACCGTTGTCCTGGTAGACTTTCCCCATGAATGGATAAGGATAAAGCCCGACATGAGTTATCAGGTGGAATAAGCAGTCAACATTCTCTGATGTCAGCTTCTGATATCAAAAACTGTCCTTCAGCCTAAATAATGGACACCGGCTGATTCCCTGAAATTAAACAACAAGCAGACTTGCTCCAAAGGCTACAACTCTCGCTCCAGAGCCTTAGTCAGACCAGTCTCAGTCTCAGGCTCTGTTTCTGTCTGTCTCCTGTTTCCCTCATTGACTCCATTACTGTGAGCAGCCATTGAAAATGTTGCTCGGCCTCTGCTCCCTCACTGAACCTTCCTCTTGCCACCTTCCTCACTCAAACTCCATCTCAAAGCCCCTATTGCTGCCTTCCTCATTTCCCTGTCTCCTAAGCCCTCTTGAGTAGCAACATAGAAAAATAAGAACAAGAAAATATAATTCAGCCGATTCTAACCTGCTGTGCCGTTCAATTCGATCATGGCTGATTGAACTTTCAATGCCTTTTATTCCAACCCCTTAACCCTATATGCACCAGTAATCAGAAATCTCTCAATCTGTACCTTAAACATACTCCAGGACTGAACTTCCACAGGCCTCTGCCTTAGATCATTCAAAAGGTTTCCAACAGTCTGAGTGAAAACAATTTTCTCTTCATCTCAGACCGAGTGGCATCTCCCTTGCTATTAAATTTTGCTTCCAAAGTTATTGTAGGCACTTTTAAAGAGAGAGGCTGGGGAAATAATATTGGTGAACCAAGAAATGGCAGAGGAGTTGAACACAAGTTGCACCAGTCTTCATAGTAGAAGACATTAATAACGCTCTAAAATTGCTAAATAATCAGGAGGGAGAAGAGGAGGAAATAAATACAATAACTATCACTGGAGAAAAAATACTAGAGAATCTGAAAGCCATTTGAAATGATGTATCCTGGGATATTAACGGATATGCTGGTAGTAATTGTCCAAGAATCCTTAGATACTAGAGTATTCAGAGGATTAGAAAACTGCCAATTTAACACTTTTAATTGAAAAAAAAGGAAACACAAAAAGGTGATGATAGGCCAGTTAACTTATTCGAAATATGTTAGAGTCTATTACAAAGGATGTTGTAACAGAATATTCAGCAATACATAATACGATCAAGCAGACCCAACAGGTGGAATTCTTCACCACAGAGAGTTGTTGAGGTATTAATTATATTCCAGGCTGAGATAGACTTTTAATCAGTAAGGGAATCAAGGGTTATGGGAAAAATACAAAATCCTGATGTTGAGGATTATCAGATCAGCCATGATTGATTGCATGGAGGAGCAGAATTGATGGGATAAATGGCCTCCTTCTCCTCTTATGTCTTATGGTGCTGACTGTCTGGCCAGTGTAAACATCTTATCTGCATGTAACCTTTTTATTTATTCAAATATTTTGTAAGTTTCAATGAGATCACACCTCATTCTTCAAAAATCGAGAGAATAGAGTTGCCCAATTTCTCTTCATCGGGCAGTCCCACCAATCTGAAAACAAATCTATGAACTTTCATTGCACTTCCTCTATTGCAATAATAAGGAGATCAAAACTGCACACACCACTTCAGGTGTGGTCTAACCAAGTATCTACACAATTGAAGCAAGACTTCACTGCTAAAGGTTAACATACCATGAGCTTTCCTAATTGCTTTCGTACCTGCATACTGATGCATCTTCAATGACTTCATTGATGAGGACACCTCAGCTGCTTTGTACATCTACACTTTCTGATCTCTTATCAATAAACAAATATCCTGTACATCTGTTCCTTCTACCAAAGTGGATCATCTCACACTGTTCCATATTAGGTACTTGCTGCTCTGTTCTTGCCCATTCACTAAGCCTGTTCAAATTCTCTTGAAACTGCTTTGCATCATCTTCATACTGTGCATTCTCACCCAGGTTTGTGTCATCCACAAAGTTGGAAATATCACATTTGGTCCCACATCTAAACCATTGATGCACATTGTCAACAGCTGGGACCCAAGTACTGACTCTTGTGATATCCCAAGTCACAGTCTGCCAATGTGAGAATGACTCACTCGTTTGTCTTCTGTTTTCTGATTGTTTCCCAATTTTTAATCCATGCCAGTACTTTACGACCAATCCCATGTGCTTTAATTTTGATAACCAACCCCCTGCAGGGGATTTTAACAAAACCTTCTGAAAATCCAAGTATACAATGGCTACCAACTCCCCTTTATCAATTCTGTTAATGACATGCTCAAAGATTCCAATGGGTTCATCAAATATGATTTTCCACTCACAAGTCCATGCTAACTATCCAAGTAGATTATATTTATTACATCCTTTATAACCGATCATAGCATTTTCCCTACTTTTGATTTTCTTTTTATTGATTCCAAGGATGTATGCTTCACTAGTTGTGCCAGAATTAATTATTTTTTAACTGAGAGCACATATACACCTGCCTCCATGTATGTTGCTATAATCACTCAACCCCAGGTCCTGTGCTGCATGGTTGCTCCCAACGCAGCCAAACCATTTTGAACAGTTACCACTTCCTATTGTCACCTATTCAGCATTTACGTCTTCCCTGGCTTACTGAAGTAATCCCTTTGTCTGCTTCCAGTTTTTGTTTCTGAAGAAGGGTCACTGGACCTAAAGTATTAACTCTGCTTTCACTCCACAGATACTGTCAGACCTACTGAATTTCTCCAGCACTTCCTGTTTTTGTCTCTGAATTGCTAACCTACTGACAATACTACTGTGACATCAATTCCCCTAAGACTGACAGATCTGCAGGTCCGTACTTTCTGTCTCCCTCATGTCTTAAATATTGGGGTGATATTTACTACCTTTCGGTCTGCAGAAACCATTCTAAAATCAATCGCAGTTTGAAAGATGGTCATCAATGTACTGCTATAAGCTGCCTCTTCCAACACTGAGACATAGAATATCAGGTCCTCTGAATATTTTCGCCTTCTGTCCTGTTAATATCTCCACAACAGCCTTCTTTCTAATTCCAGTTTCTATCAATTCCACATTGTCCCTTGGATGTCTGATTTTGGATGATTTATTGTGTCTCCTCCAGGGAAGATGAGCGCAAAGGCATGAATTTTACCCTTTTATTGGCGAAGTTTTTGTCAGGAACATGCATGGTGGATGGCGCGCCAAGGCTTACATTGATTTATCTCGCACAATTCTCTGCTGTTTTGCTAATTAATAATGCACCCGACCTGTCCAGCACCCCTCCCATGTGCTGATGGGGCAGAAGTGGTGGGGGTGCTTGCTGTTGCCGGGGTACCACTGGCCTCCTGTTTAAACCCTAGCTCCACTTCAGATGTTGCAACCCAGAAACTGGCCATCGCACTGCAATGCTGTACCATTGCTACTGGTGCAAGGAGAAATGTTGGCACCCCACTTTACCAACGGAGCCCTGGAGACGCGTGTGGGTGGGGAAGTCTCCAGGTTACCAATGTGGGCCACACTACTAGACACAGCCAGCCGGGACAGTGATAGCCCGGTGTGATGTATTAGGTTATAAGAAACAGCCAGTAGGGCCAAAAGAGGGTTAATGATTTTCTGCTCCCTGTAAGAGTAAATGCTGCCTTTCACTATTAGCTTCCACTCACAGCATCATCACTATTCAATCTAACTCTGTCATAGTACACACCTTATACCAGAGCTCATGGAAACCCAACTCTCATTCCTGCATGTAGTCCATTCAGTCGCTCTCGCCCACCTCATCCTCCCAATCTACACACCTTTTCTACCCTCTGCTATTCCCACACACACACTCAGTTCTCCTGACCAGCTCTCTTGTTTCTCATGACTAACACTTTTTCTATCCACTTCCATTTGACTCAATCCCTCAATTAAAAACGAAAGTACTGCGGGAACTGGAAATCTGAAATAAAGGAACAGAAATTGCTTCAGAAACTCAGCAGCTCTGGCAGCATTTGTGGAGAGATACACAGAGTTGATGTTTGGAGTTTGAGATGGCACCTCTGGCAGCTCATTCTGTCCTCTCTCTATACCCTCTGCATGAGAAATTCTCCCCCTTAGATCCCTTTTAAATCTTTCCCTTATCACCTTATACCTATGCCATCTAGTTTTGGACTCCTCTACTCTGGGAAAATAACCTTGGCTATTCACCATATCCATGCCCCTCATGATTTTATGCACTTCTATAAGGTTACCCCTCATGCTCCAGAAAACTAGCCCCAGTCTATTCAGTCTCTTCCTGTGGTACAAATCCTCCAACCCTGACATCATCCTTGTCAATCTTTTCTGAACTCTTTCAAATTTTGCAACATCTTTCCTATATTGAATGGAAGATCTGTCTCAAGGACTATGTGTTCAACCCCTACTCTGATTTTCTTACGTTCTTACAATCTTAATGTGGTCTAATGTATCAAATAATCACTGTCACTTGAAAGTGATTGCAATGACATCGTCCAAAAAAGAGAACCATTATCCACTTATCAGGATATCAATTGCAAATTTCTGATTATGACGTCTTAAATGCTCTATTTATTTCTGGCAGAAGCAGTTGTATTCATTAAATCCACAGCCAGTAGCCAGTCCACTCAGCTAACTCTAGTCATTTTAACCACAGTAGATCATATGACAGAAATGTGAGCAACACAGTAATAGTTTTGATTGAAGGAGCGAACAAAACTAAAGTAGTGGAGCTATATGAACAGGTACTGTTTCACATTGATTGTAATTACAGTTAGATGAAATATACAAAGTATAGAGCCACAGAGAATCTGACTCCAAAGTATTTGCAACACAGAAACAGACCATTCTCGCCACCAGGTCTTATATACTCCACATGTACCTTCTCTCAAGTTTCTTTAGCCAGCCCCATCAGCATACTCCTTTATTCCCTCCTTCCTCGTGCATATCTAACTTCCCCTGATATTTCCAAGTTAACTACAACTACTGTTACTCCTACTGCTTGTTATCTTGAGTAAACAAGTCCCATATTCTAACCATTCTCCTCTGGCTGCAGACATTGCTCCTGAATTCTCTGGTGGATTTGTCAGTGACTTTTTTTTATTTATTAGCCCTCGTTCTCATCTTATCTACAAGTGCAAACATTTTTTTCTGTGTACAGCACATCAAAGTCATTCATATTTAGAAAGGAATCCATCAGGTCACTCCTCTGTCTTTTGTACAAACAACAGCCCAACCTGTTTGATCTTTCCTAAAATCAGGATAACATCTCTGCTCTGATATCACTGTCGGAAATCTTCATTGTGCCCTCTCCAGTGCCTGCATGTCCTTTTTTCTGAAATAGATGACAGAACTATTCACAGTATTCCCAAATGTGGTCTTAGTATTCTATAAAATCAGTGACTGAAGTGGTATAAAGCAGAGACCAATAACCAAATAACTGCATGAGCTTGTTAATTTAAAATGTTTGTTTAATATAATTGTTTTCATTTTTGGTTAGACAATTACTCTAGAAAATAGCTACAATAACGATCTAAACTCAGTCACTTTTATAAATGTACACCATTTTGATGCAGTCTCTGAAGTAATATTACATTTGACTCATGGGGCACATTTGTGTGATTAATGAAACATCCTGTAGTTAAAGCATGTCTTTGGAACTCAGTCAAGCCTACACTAAAAATGGAAATGGCATAACCAGGGCTCGTTAATTATGACCTTAAGAATGGAGTGAAATGTGAAGACTGGCTTGACATTTTAAGCATAATTGTTGGCTCAGCCTCTGCTGTCACATGGTATTGTTCAGAATTCCTGTTCTATCATTTGAAGTTGTTTTAAATGTGTCAAAATTTTAAATTTGTGCCTCTTCAGTAAATTCTCATTGTTAAAGTCCTACATATATTGTACTGTCCATTGTGTACAGCAGGAAGATTCTGTTCTCATGCACATACCCAGTATAAATGGTGGTGACCATCTTTTACTTAGCTGGACTTTGTTTAAAATTCTGGAGTAGCCAATAACTGTCTGTTTTGTATTTGAGAATAGATTTTCTGAGAATCAGCAATCTCACACAGATTGCTACTCCAGGCCCTTCCTTTTCCTCGAAAAAAGGAGTTTCACATTTCTGAGAGGAGATTCCAATGAAATCTCCTTCATGCTTCCATTTTTGATGGTTGTTTTGTAATGCAGCACATTCCTATTCACAGATGCTGTGGTCAGCAATTTAAAAGTTCATACAAACACAGCAGCTCTCAAGCTGTAAGTACGTAAGTTAAGTGTAATGTTAGGGCGCTGGGAGGGTAAGGTGCCCTACAGATAAGTAGGCTGCCAGGTTGGAAGGGTAGAAGGTGCATTGGATGCTGGCTGGTTAGGGTGTAGGATACCAGAGAGTAGGATGCCAGGATAGAAGGTTGCTAGGTACATAAGGTGTCAGCTAGGTAGTGGTAGGTTGCTAGGTGACGAGAACGCCAAGTGGGAGGGGGGAAAGGAACCAAGTTAGTATAGAGCCATTGCAGGGCAGCATGTTGGCTCAATGGATAGCACTGCTGCCTCAGTGTCAAGGACACGGGGTTTGATTCCATCCTCTGGTGACTGTCTGATTGGAGTTTGCACATTCTACCCTGTCAGCATGGCTTTCCTCTAGGTGCTCTGGTCTCATCCCACAGTCCAAAGATGTGCAAGTTAGGTGGATTAGCCATGGGAAATGCAGGGTTACAGGGATAGGGTGGGGGGGTTAACTTTGGGTGGGATGCTCTTTGGTCAGTGTGGATTCAATGGGCTGAATGGCCTGCTTTCACACTATAGGGATTCTATGATTCTGTGGTCCAGGATGCATGGGAGCCAGATAAATGTGCAGTTTTAGGTAGATTGCAAGGGGTGTGAGAAATTGGATCTGATGGGTTGGGGAGAGTAGATGTTTGGGTGGTGGGTGGTGATGCCTGAGGGATGGCAGGTGTTGGATCTGGTGGTGGTAGCTGGAGGGTTGTTGGAGGTTGGGTCTTGGGTCAGTGGGAGTTGGATGTGTTTGGACTGGCTGTTGGTGCTCGGATGTATAAGTGATCAGGGGTTGGTGTAGTTGGGGGTATATGACATATCAATGGGATCAATTAAGCAAAGTTGACTATATATTTAATCATCTAACTTTTCCTGAGTGACTGGTTACTTAATTTCATCAGAACCCTCAATGCTCTGATTTAAATGGAGACTTTTGGAGAGTTCTGAGCATAGGGGAATTATCCAGTGAAATGATCCTTTACCTGCCAATCCCTTTGGAGTCTGCTACGTTGGGGATTTTGCAGGGGCACTACTCTTTGATGCTTGAAAAAGGATTGTCTAGCCATTAGAAAATCCAGACCAATATTTCCTTCTTTGTACCAGCACAAACATACACATTTATGCATTCAATTTACTGTATCAGGAAATAAGCAAGACGTCGTTACATTATGAATTTTTGGTTTATAATCATGCATTTGCACAGCCATCCATGATGGGAGGAATTTGGAGAATGCATAAATCTTCTTCAGAAACAGTGATTGTTGGAGGTGGTGGAGTGTATAGTGTAGGGGAAAGTGAGGACTGCAGATGCTGGAGATCAGAGTCAAGATTAGAGTAGTGCTGGAAAAGCACAGCAGGTCAGACAGCATCTGAGGAGCAGGTAAATCGACGTTTTGGATTCCTGATAAAGGGCTCCTGCCCGAAACATCGATTTTCCTGCTCCTCGGATGCTGCCTGACCTGCTGTGCTTTTCCAGCACCACCCTAATCTTGTATGATGTAGGGACCTATCCGCACATAGGCCAGTGGCCCAAAATCACAGATAATGTTTGTGGTGTTCTAAGGCATCAAGTGCAGCTGGCATTCTGTGGAAACCTGACTGAATTTCCCACGACCTACTCAGTACTGTCTTCCAGGATCAACCTTAATCAACGTGCAAGGTGTTTCTTCTGGCTGTAGGCTTTACCCTGGTTTGGCACCACTTCATGGACTCAGGCTGTAATGTTCGAAGGGACAATGAGTGGATGCCCCAAGGCAGAGGCAAGGTTGATTGCTAAGCTAGGCTTTAAGTAATATAGAATGGAAACTAGAAATTTGGATGAGTTGAAGTTAAAAGGGTGGTGAATTCACCAGAATTCCACAAGAGACTAGAAATGTTGAACCTGGAGCTGAGAAAGGCACATATGAGATTACAGTGGCAAATGAATGGGCTGGGGAGGATGTAGAGCTGACTGACAGCAGGGAGATCATGCAGTCTCTTATGTGAGCAGTAGCTTAGCTTCAAGTAGAATGTAGTCTGGTTTGGCCCTGTGTGTGACAAGGAAAGAGAAAGAAGAGGTTACAAAGGTGTACTTGTTGTTTGGAATAAAATGATGTCTTTCAGTAACAAGAGTTTGTTTATGGAGCATATAACTGGTAAAGTATACTTTACATCAACACTGCATGCATTTGTACTGATCTTTGATTTTACCATTTAACACAAATAAGTTAATTTCTTCAAATGTAGCCATTTGGATACAGAACTGGCTCGAAGGTAGAAGACAGGGGGTGGTGGTGCAGGGTTGCCTTTCAGACTGGAGGCCTGTGACCAGTGGTGTGCCACAAGGATCAGTGCTGGGTCCATTGCTTTCCATCATTTATGTAAATGATTTGTATATGAACATAGGAGGTATGGTTAATAAGTTTGCAGATGACACCAATATTGAAGGTGGCCGATGGAGTTCAATTTAGATAAATGTGAAGTGCTGCATTTTGGAAAGGTAAATCAGGGGCATAGGTTTAGGGTGAGATGTGATAAATTTAAAAGGCTACTTTTTCACGCAGGGCGTGGTGTACATATGGAATGAGCTGCCACAGGTAGTGGAGGCTGATACAATTACAAAATTTAAAAGACATCTGGATGGGTATATGAATAGAAAATGTTTAGAGGAATATGAGTTAAGTCCTGGTAAATAGGACTAGATTAGGTTAGGGTGTCTGGTTGGCATGGATGAGTTGGACCGAAGGATCTGTTTCTGTGCTGCTCATCTCTATGACTCTATTTGCATACCAAATGCAAGAGAAAATTCTATGTTCTATGACAAACTGCACAAAACTGAAACAGAAAAATCAAAGCTATAACGATTTCTAAAATATTTGATTCTCTTTACTGTCAACTTGTTTGTGAATTAATGTCAGATTCGTGTATTTTAATTGTGTGTTTAAAAACTATGTACTACAAGAAGAAAGAACTGTTTGTAAAAAAGCAAGGACTTACCAGGATGGTTGCATAATTTTACAGCAAGGAATTCAGTACCTGTAGTGGACTTTTGTTTGTAACTCTTGGTTCCTGTGATATGCAAATGATCAGGAGCAGAGAAAGTGTATACAAGCAAAGCTGGATTTCAGCTAATTGAGCAGGTTGGAACTGAAAACACGATACAGAGACATAGATACTGCGAGAGAAAGCCAAAAAAATTGTGCAGTTGTTCTCTCCAACAGAAAGGGCCTGTTTTCTGCAGTGTGGAAAAAACACTCAGTTTAAACCTGAAGAAAGCCAGTAGCTTTTCCTGTAGCAGTTGCTGTGAGTTATGACTTTTGAATTGACAAGCAGGGCCATTTTTCCAAGTCTATCAATTGTTTTGTACTTCTTACAAGCCAGTGGGAGTTTCCAAAGAAAAACAACTGGGCACCTAGAGCTTGGCTAGCTGAAGTAGAATCATCTTACCCTTAGAAACAGGAAGCAAAGAACATTGAATTGACATTGCAGTTTTACTGTACCTCTCCCAATAATCTAGGTTCCCTGTTGATTTGGCTGTATGCATTGTATTAATAAAAATTATTATGGGATAATTTGTGGGCGGCATGGTAGCACAGTGGTTAGCACTGCTGCCTCACAGTGCCAGAGACCAGAGTTCAATTCCCATCTCAGGGGACTCTCTGTGTGGAGTTTGCACATTCTCCCCATGTCTGCATGGGTTTCCTCCGGGTGCTCCGGTTTCCTTCCACAGTCCAAAAATGTGCAGGTCAGGTGTATTGGCCACACTAAATTGCCCGGAGTGTTAGGTGAAGGGGTAAATATAGGAGAATGAGTCTGGGTGAGTTGCGCTTTGGTGGGTCGGTGTGGACTTGTTGGGCCGAAGGGCCTGTTTCAACACAGTAAGTTATCTATCTAAATGAGAGTTTTATGTTATATGCCAAATGTTTACAGTTTTTTTATTTGTAGCTATAGTCTAATTATTCCTATTAATTCTTGTTTGGTACAGAAGCCTGGTTCATGCCTTTGATCAATCTCAGTCTGAATGTCAGGTTAATTGGGGTACTGTGTGTACATTTACAGTGTGCTATCCCAGGAGGCCATAATGTTTGATATAAAGGACTAATATATTAAAATGAAAATGAGAACAGTTTAAAATTGATACTATTGTAGATGCTTATCATTTGTACCTGTGGAGCAAATGGTAAGCATCAACAAGATCTACAACATGATTAAAAATTGATAATTGGAGGCTAGAATTGGGGGTGTGCAGTTATCTGGGAAGATTGCAGTACTAGGAGAAAGTGAGGACTGCAGATGGTGGAGATCAGTGTCAAGAGTGTGGAAAAACACAGCAGGTCAAGCAGTATCTGAGGAGCAAGAGAATCGATGTTTTGGGCAAAAGCCTTTCATCAGGAATGGTTGCAGTACTGGGGAGATTAGAGATCAGAAGCAATGAGGCAATGGAGGATTTGAAAAGAAGCAGAAAAATTCCAAAATCAATGCAGCTCTTAAGTGTGAGGCTCTATAGGTTAGTGCTGAGGGGATTTATAAGTGAATGGGATTTTTGCAATTTAAGATACACATAGCAGAGATATAGATAAACCCAGGTTTATTGCAGTTCAAATTCGAAGAGACCAGTCAAGAGTACATTGCAATAGTCAAGTGAAGAGGTAACAAAATGATGGATGAAGTGTTTTAGCAGCAAATGAGTTGACCCAGAGTGCAGCCATTAGTGCTACAAAAGGTGGAATTTATTGACCATTCATCATTTGCCCAAATAATTTGCTCTAAATATCTGAGAATGTATTACCATATTTGCATAAATAAAATGTTAAGATAATTGGATAAAGAACAACTTTATATGTAGTGATTAAATAATGCCAACAGACTACTGTGCATGACGTGGATGGAAAACAAAATAATAGCAATTAAAGGAACACATAGAAGAGTGAATAAACAAATGTTGGAGCATGATGCTTTTATATCCTTGAAATCTTATTGATCTTTAGATTTGAGTCTTCCTTTTTGTGTGTTTGAACACAATGGTGATCATTTCTGTTCTAATCGTAAGCAATCAGGGTGTTTGAACCTTAATTGAGTCAGCAATAGTCTCATGATTCAATGTGATTGAATGAAAGATTGTGAAATACCAGAATCAGTGAAGACTGCACATTGCTTTTTCATCTGGACTAACATACACTTATGGGCAGCTAGTACCTTTGTGTGGGATAGACAGGCAGAAAATTATGAACCTTAACGGCCCTCAATACATGTGTTGTGAGAGCCAGGGGAAAGAAATCTCAGGTGTGATGGTGCAAGAGTGTGCAGTCTGTATTAAGACCTGCACTCAGTGATGATTAGTTATGAAGACTGAGTGTATGAGCTGACGCAGATGCAGCAGGAAATTGAGCATAAGTTTTCATGATGGAGTCACAGTACAAGGCTGGCATGAGTCATCAGTTAATGGGGGAATTGTTGACTTTCAGTAAAATAAAAATATATTCAATAGCATATTGTTCTGAAATTGGGTCTGAAGGCTAACCAATTTCTTACTTTTTTTCAGTAACACTTATATTATGATTCATCCTCTGAAAGACTCAATATAAACCATTCACACATTTGGAGTTGAGTGTAACAAACATAGCTTGCTGAATTTAAGATTTCTTTTTGTTCACACATGGAAGTAAAGAATAAAATCAAAACCTTTTCCATTTATGATGGAACTGAACGATTCCCATTTGGCAATCGATGAGCAACATTCTGAATTTTGCCAGCAGAGTAACTCAGTTACATGTCAATTTGTAGTTTGCAAGTAGAACTGTGCAATTCTAGCTAGGATGAATTGAATAACAATAGGGCAGGGTAAACAATGATATCCTTTTCATAGATTTATCCAAGAATGGAAATAGTCTATTTTTTTTCAATAAGTGTTTTAGCAGCAAATGAATTGACTTTCCACTAATAATATTAATGGATAAGGCAGATGTTCCAATGGACAAAATATACCCTCACATTATCTACACCTGTAAAGGAAGGAATTTCAAAGAACTCAACAACAAATTGGATTTATATAGCACCTTTACCATAGAATAAAATGTGATGAGTAAACTCACAGGTGAATTAAGGAATAAAGTGAAGAGGAGAAATGAGATGAGGCTTGGCTAAAAAGATGAGTTTTCAAGGGGGTGCTTAAAATGCAAAGATACTATTGAACAGGCAAGTCAGTTAATGGATGGGATTCCACAGCATGAGGAATAGGGATGTAAATTTGCAGCTGACAATTATGTAGGAAAGACGAGGGATACAGCCAGAGGAATAAGACCATAACATATCGGAGCAGATTTAGACATTTTGTCCATTGTGTCTGCTCTGACATTCAATCATGGCTGATACATTTTTCAATCTCATTCTCCTGCCTTCTCCCAATAACCCTTGATTCCCCCTTACTAATTAAGAACCTATCTATCTCTATGTTAAATACACCCAATGACTTGATCTCCACAGCCTTATGTGCCAATGAACTCCACAGAGTCACCACCCTCGAGCTAAAGAAATTCCTTCTTATCTCAGTTCTGAAGGGTTGTCGTTTCACTCTGAGGCTTTGCCCTCGGTCCAAGTTTCTCCTACCAGCGGAAACATCTTCTCCATGTCCGTCCAGGCCTCTCAGTATTCATAAGTTTCAATCAGAGGCCCCACCTCATCCTTCTAAACCCCGGTTACAGACCCAGAGTCCTCAACTGCTCATCATATGACATAAGAGTTATGAATGTCTCAGAGACTGACACTGAGCTCTTCAGCACTGATATTTCTGCCTGAAAATTATCTGAGACAGGAGTCCAAACTCTGAGCTGAAACATTATTTGCTTTTGATGCTTCTCTCGAGCACTCCAGAACCTCTACGGATGCTTAATTCCATTGGCATCTTGACATAACCACCAATGTCTTTTTCTGAACTCACTTCCAAATGGAGCAGTTATTGGTCGTATGAGAAACAGATGAGGTGGGACTAGGGTGGCCATCCATATTGTCATTTTTAATTTTGACACTAGCTTTATACTTACTCAAACGTAGGACAGGGACTGCTCATCAAGAATGCTGATAAAATCATTACACCATGCATTGGGATGGAAACATATTACAGGAATCCTCCATTCCTTTTCCATCCTCTCTATACTTGAGTACTGAATATTTCCACCATGATATAAGGAAAATAGCCATCTCTATAATTGCAATGGTTAAAAACTATACTTTGCCTTTTTTCTCAAATTTAAAGGACAAATATAATTGTCAATGGTGGAAATGAGAAATTTAAGCAGAAAGCAATGTATATGTGCAGTAACTATCTAAAGAGAAGTGGGGTGGTATGGTGGCTCATTGGTTAGCGCTGCTGCCTCACAGCGCCAGGAACCTGGGTTCGATTCCAGCCTCGGGTGATTGTCTGTGTGGAGTTTGCACATTCTCCCTGTGTCTGTGTGGGCTTCCTCCCACAGACCAAAGATGTGCAGATTAGGTGAATTGTTCATGCTAAATTGCCCATAGAGTTAAGTGCATTAGTTAGAGGGAATGGGTCCAGGTGGGTTCCTCTTCAGAGGGTCGATGTGGATTGGTTGGGCCAAAGGGCCTGTTTCCACATTGTGGGGAATGTAATCAACATTTAACTTTGGCGGATTATATACCAAGGCATTAGCTTCACTTTCTGTCTCACAAGCTGATCTTTCAATAATGTTCTAAGGAAAGTGATATTGCTATACATAGCACTTATACATGTAGTGCTGCAATCATCAATATATTCCCCCTCATTTTTACCAGCTTAGGCTGGGTATACATTTTGGATATTTCATCACATGACTTCTTGCTCTAATCTCACCACATCTCCTCCACTTCCCGCTCCTCCGCCCTTGAGTCCCGCCCCTCTAATTGCCACCAGGACAGAACCCCACTGGTCCTCACCTACCACCCCACCAACCTCCACATACATCGTATCATCCATGTCATTTCCGCCACCTCCAAACGGACCCCACCATCAGAGATATATTTCCCTCCCCTCCCCTATCAGCGTTCCGAAAAGACCATTCCCTCCGTGACTCCCTCGTCAGGTCCACACACCCCAACCAACCCAACCGCCACTCCCGGCACCTTCCCCTGCAACCACAAGAAATGCAAAACTTGCGGCCACACCTCCCTCCTTACTTCCCTCCAAGGCCCTGAGGGATCCTTCCATATCCACCACAAATTCACCTGCACCTCCACACACATCATTTACTGCATCCACTGCACCCAATGTGGCCTCCTCAATATTGGGGAGACAGGCTGCCTACTTGCGGAACATTTCAGGGAACACCTCTGGGACACCCGTACCAACCAACCCAACCATCCCGTGGCTCAACACTTCAACTCCCCCTCCCACTCCGCCAAGGACATGCAGGTCCTTGGACTCCTCCATCGCCAGACCATAGCAACACGACGGCTGGAGGAAGAGCGCCTCATCTTCCGCCTAGGAACCCTCCAACCACAAGGGATGAACCTAGATTTCTCCAGTTTCCTCATTTCCCCTCCCCCCCCACCTTGTCTCAGTCAGATCCCTCGAACTCAGCACCGCCTTCCTAACCTGCAAACTTCTTCCTGACCTCTCCGCCCCCACCTCCACTCCGGCCTATCACCCTCACCTTGACCTCCTTCCACCTATCGCCCGTCCCCCAAGTCCCTCCTCCCTACCTTTTATCTTAGCCTGATGGACACACTTTCCTCATTCCTGAAGAAGGGCTCATGCCCGAAACATCGATTCTCCTGCTCTTTGGATGCTGCCTGACCTGCTGCGCTTTTCCAGCAACACATTTTCAGCTCTGATCTCCAGCATCTGCAGTGTTCACTTTCTCCTCTAATCTCTCTAAGTCAAACACAACTTTTTCCATCTCCAATATTTTGATATAATTAGGAATCAAAACATTCAACAAAGAGGAAAAATTACTTTATTTTTCCATTCTTTGTTTTCCTTTTGGATAATTCATTGCAAATAACAAATTAATCTTTTATCACTGGAAACTCCTGGATAATAATCCCTAGAGGTTGACACTTTAGCAGTACATGGAAATGTTCTGGAGAAGAGGGCAACCCATTTTAAAGACATCAGTATTTACCTCTTAAAGTCATTTTCAGAAAGGTTTTCAGTGCTGAGTGTCACGCAACATTGGCTAAAAGATTATTGCTGCAACATACTGTAATAAAAATGTATTGTTTACAAAGAACTGGTCAATTCTCCTTGTCATTTCAGGCCTTGGACAGTCAAGTGACAAAAGTTTCTCAATGTCCTTGATCAATGACTGTAACGTCATTGAAGAATTGGTCGAAATCCTGAGTTTGTGCTAAAATCGGAACTGTTCAGGAGAATGCCTGACGAAATCCCAGTGCAGTTGTGTTGCAGAGCAGGCTAGGTGTGTGAGCTTCCCCTCACTTTGCCATATGTATGTCAGATTGGTATAGAGAGAAACGAGAATATTTTCATCTCTAATTTTGTTGTTGTTTTATACCTTGCCTGATTTTGCTCAATTCCTTTCCTCATGGTTCCTTCACCTTGCTTTGACAGTTTTGGAATTCTTTCACCGCAGCTCTGTCCACTTCGCAAATCTCCATCCCCTCATTCCAGTCTCTAATCAACAGCAATGTCACAACTCAAAAGCTTCCTCAGCTTCTCCCTTTCCTTGGGAAACCACCACACTGTCTCATCCCCTTCCTTTCCTGCTCTGCTCGATAATATCGCAGACTGTTCTATCCTAGTGGTTCTCAAATTGCTCCCTATTCATTCAAAGAAACTGTTGGCTCATCATTTGTTTCTCTCCCTCAGCCTTTGCCCTTTTATCATTCCTGCAAATTTCCCGCTGAAGCTGCCTATTGTTCCCTGCATAAGGTTAGTGGGCTCTGCTATTTCTCTTGAGCAATCATGATCTTTTACTCTCTACTTACACCTTTCTTCCTCATTCTCCCATGTTTACCTTCCAACATCCCCTTACTGGCGTCGTCCTAGCTGTCCATCTCCCAAGCTCCTACATTTTCTGTCTCCAGCCTGACTGCTACTCTCCCCTTCTTTCAATTCCATTCCCCATATCCTCCTCCTACTTCCCCACTACTACTCCCATTTTGTCTCAATTATCAGCTTGCATTCTAACCTTGGTTGTCTGCAATATTGTCCTTGGTCTTGACTAGTGCTATTCTGAGATCATCTGGTATTTAAAAAAATCTAAGATACTTGTAAAGCTCTTAAGATTTGAACGACATCTTGAATAGCTTACACGTCATGCTTCAAACTCATGCATTGAAGAAAACAATGGTTGGAATTACATTGCAAAGCTGCAATACGATTGAGGTGAATTTTACAACAGCATGGTGAATAATACTGCAGTTTTATTTATTATTATATATACAGTAATGTACCAGCCTCTCTGCATATGTTTTTTCTAAATTCAGCAGGACTCTGCCAAGAAAATTAATTTCTAATTGGCCTGGCAACTTCTGTCACAGTAGTGTGGAAGGTTAAAAATGTAAACTGATTGCTTTAATAAAGTGGCAGAAAAAAGCTTCTGTTTCATGTTGCAAATGTGGATTAAAAAGCTCTGAAATCATTTATAATGCAGCTACTAAACTGTACAGTCTTAATGCTTTGAAGCAGTAAGTTTATTATAATTCACACATCCCACCTCCTGCTATTAGTTGCATTTTGTTTCCCACAAGCAGTTGAGGTCACAGCATGTTGCTTAATTATTAAGAGCTGTATGATTAAGTAATTTAAAAAAACACCATTGGTGATTCCACTCCCCCAAGGAGATGTTATGTTGGTCCACATAACATATACAAGTAGACTTTTTATTATATATTATCTTGTTGGTCTTAATTATTTCTGCTTTCATTATATGAACCAATATGACTTCCCATATATGTGTTGGATTTGCCCATACATCAATTGGGTTGACATAATATTACAAACAGACGGAATATTATGTACTAGCAATCTCCAGTTTGGTTCATTAGTATCTAAATGTTTCATAACGAGGAGATGAAATCATTTTAAAAAATAATTTAATTAATTGCAATACTGAAAAAGAAAAGCAAACCAGAATCAAATCACTGTTTATGTTGGTGAGGCCAGTCGTGATTAAGTGTATGTGAGACTAAAAGAGTGCTGTTTGGGTAAATATAGCGGCTGTGAATTTACACTCACATCTGGTTCCAGCATATTTCAGCACTGCCTGCATCATACCAGGTTTGTGGTGTGTGTCAGGAATATCACACTCGCTATGAATAGATAAGGAACTTCCCTCACACAATCTTGAGGTCAAATCATTTAGCAGTAAGTTAAAGATATTGATATCATTGATTCCGGTGTATTTTGATGCTGAATTTCACTATTTGTGGCATAGGTAAGGTAATTCTGTTCGCCGAGCTGGGAATTGGTGTTGCAGACGTTTCGTCCCCTGTCTAGGTGACAACCTCAGTGCTTGGGAGCCTCCTGTGAAGCGCTTCTGTGATCTTGCCTCCGGCATTTGTAGTGGTTTGAATCTGCTGCTTCCGGTTGTCAGTTTCAGCTGTCCGCTGCAGTGGACCCAATATACCGACCACTATAAATGCCGGAGGAAAGATCACAGAAGCGCTTCACAGGAAGCTCCCAAGCACTGAGGATGTCACCTAGACAGGGGACGAAACATTTGCAACAAAATTCCCAGCTTGGCGAGCAGAATCACAACAATGAGCACCCGAGCGACAAATCTTCTCCCAAACTTTGAAATAGGTAAGGTAAAGCAAATTTGACACTGTCCATGAAGCATCCAGATCAGTTCTCTCTTATCTTAAAAACAACCATTTTAGAGTATCGAGAGTTCAAATCATTTCTCAGAAACTCTGCGTCTTGGTCTTTGAGTCCATTCCCTCCCCTGCTCCTGCCTGCAAAAGTTTTAATGCAGTCGTGGATGACCTTTGGATATTGACCATGAAAGGGAGCACTAAACAGCAGGAGAAATTGGGAAAAGAACAATGAGCAGTGACCATACACACAGCAGGTCTTTTGGGAGCACTGCTGTGCCTTGGTTTCTTTGAGGAATGCATGAAATGGTATCACTTTGTAAGGGAGGCTTTCACCAAACAATATCATTGGCTTCAGTGTGGACAGATTCCTGCCAGGGTATACAGGCAATATCAGCCATAACTTTACATCAGGAGGTACATTTATGTTTCTTATTGAGAGACAAAGCAATGCAGCACAATGCAGCAATAAGAACAGAGCATGCTACAAGGACCCATCAAGTCCAGCAATGTGAGCAGGGAAAGAACAGAGTGCATGTTTCAAGTCAAAGACCTTTCATCAGAACTGAGAAACGTTTGAGGTTTCGAGCCGGGTTTGCTAGGACAAAGGAAATGTGGTGAGGTAAAAGACACGAATGATACAGGAAATTGTCTCATAGGAAATTGAGATGGAGCAAGAAAGGGAACAAAACGTGTCAGTAGATCAGCTGTGGAGCTGACTAACAGTGAAAATAAGAGAAAAATTAAGAAAACCAAAACTTGTTCTTTGACAGTGTTCTTTGACGTCAATCTCACACCTACATGTACAAGCATGCTTCCACAATAAACAAACCACACAAGCAGTAAGCAAACAGCCAGGTATCCGAGCCTTAGAGGGACAGTCCTCCCTGCTCAGTCAGAGGCTCGTGGCACCATCAGTCAAGGGCAGTCCAAGGGATTGACTACAGTCTGGTATCTGGATGTGTTGTGCTCCATCAAGAGATTTGTGCCTCAGTTGGTCACAGTCAGTTCTATGGCTCTATAGCAGCTAGACCAGAGGTTAGGACTAATGCAGCTGGGGACATCTACAGGCACCAGTCATCTGGTCGAGGAGGGGTCCAAGGAGGATCCATCCAGAGAAGACAGGGGAAAGGGATTTGGGGGCTGGGATATGGGGGGCTACCGCTATGGGAAAGAGACTCAGGAGCCTATTGATTGGGAATTGGGCTGCAGGCTGGGCAAAAGTTGGAGGAAAAAAACCTTTGATAGGGCACAGTAGTATTTGTAAAGGGAGACCCAGTAAACTGGAGGTGGGAATGAGCTAATGTGAGAGGACTGTTCATCAATGGTCAGAAGTACCCTGGCTTTAAGAGTGGGGAAAATGTACAACCACACCACGCATGGTCACCCTAAAAGCTAGGAGTTTGGGGAAGGGGGACAAACGTGGCAAGGGCAGGGTCATATAGACAGATCAAATGGCAACTGGAGGAGGTGCGAAGCCTGTCAGGAAGGAGATTTGGATGTTTGGTGTCTCACCAACACCTAGAGGCAGAGGTGGTTTGTCCAAACATGCCAAGGCTCTTCTCGGATCATTTCTCGTTTGAATTTCTGTCAGTCAGATCGGGGAAGGCAGGGTGCAACCTTGATAACCCTTGGTGTTCTTAAAGGAGACTGCTGAGGGGCCTGTGTGTGGTACCTGCTTTAGCTGGGTGCCTCCTAGCATCACCCTGACCCTTGTGAGGTAGGGGCAACTGGAGTGTGAGTGCATGTGGATAAAGGCCTCCACCGGCTTCTCTCCTGCCTGGAACTGAGAGGACACCCAGTCTCTGACAGGTGACAGTAACCTGGTGTGTTTCTTCCTTAGCCAGCCACGGAACTGTCACTAACTTGTGCTTTCAAGATTTCTAACATGAACCTTCCCACCAAGGTGCCACTATCTGAGCAGGTGTGCAGTGCAAGAGGCAGTCTTCCCAATGCTACTTCTGAGGCCTCAGTAATCAAGTCCTGGGAGGTTGAGGAGGTGGCCTATGGCAGACAGCAGGCTGTTTTTCCACTGACATCCTATCAGTACCTTCAAGACATGAGAGAGAAGGTATTCCACTCAGTGGTTAAAATTGGTGTGGATATTGAGACTGACAGTGAAGTGACTGACAGTTAGAGTGGAACAAAGAGTGATGTGTGCTCACTTTGTGGGACATGGAAATCTCGGCCTCCCTGTCGAACCAATCCTGATCTTTTCCTATGGGCTCCAGAGTTTTCATCACTCGGGACTGAGGAGTCTGATGTCAGGCATGTCTTCATCTATTTGGGCCCTTTGTGTCCTATAGTGAGCTATTGTCTCCTGTAATGAGAGAAAGAGAGGGATTGAGCTGACAGTGGATGGTATGACTGTTAATGTAGATGTGGGAGGAGGAAAGGTGTTGAGGGGTTCTGAGACAACACAGAGGCCAGTGCAGGATTAGTGGGAGGCTGGGGGGACCTCAAGTGATTGAGGCAATGGTGAGAGATGCTGAACATGAGTCTAGATGGGCAGTGGGTGCTGACAATCATCCTGGTGGCCACTTCTCCACACTATTGAGACTGCACAGAGCCGGGTGATGACCAAGGAGCAGGTTGGTAGGATCTGATGGCACAGACCCCTCTGCCAGTCTCCGAAAAGCTGGTACCCCTCCTTTGCTCCAGGATCTCTAGCTCCGTGTTGGGAAAATCGCAGTGACATTTTCACACTGTGTCCAGCACTGAGCAGGGCAGTTTCTGAATGCTAGAGCTCGCCTGAGTGCACAGTCACCTTCTATATATGGCACAGGAGCATCGATGCTGATATCCAGTGGATGGTGAGTTATTTCAGAAAGGATCTTCACTAAGATGGGGGATGAGTCAGATGGGAGGGATCCACAATGAGGCACGGTAGGACATTAATGAGGTGAGTTAGATGCCTCAGGACAGGAAATCTGGCAAAAATGCAAAAACCTTTGGACAAATCTATTACAACTCATACTTTAGCCAAAAAATGTGAGGTCCAGCCTGTGGTCACCATTATTAAGACTTGCTTTCAATTCCGGATTTATCAATTGAATTTGAATTCCACCATCTGTTGTGATGGGGTTCAAGCCTGTGCTCCAGGGCAATTGCCTGGGCACTACTTTCCAGTGTCATTTCTTCTATGCTATTGTCTCTTAATAAGGCCTTAAGTAATGCTTCTGCAGCCTGGATGGTTGTGAAGATTTTCATCAGTGCAACCCTGAACAGATACTGTAAATCCTTTGTATCTGCGAAATCATGTATCACAAATTTGTCAAAAGTAAGTGACGATCCATTGAGTACCTATGCTTTTGAACTTATTTTAATGGTTTCTCACTTGCAAATTTCATCATTTGTGGGGGTCCTCAGGAACAGAACCCTCATGGATACAAAGGAATGACTATACCCAGGTATGTGTTCATCTGTGGAATGCTAGAGCAGTGCCTTCAAGGAGAAATCATGAACCAAGTGTACTTCGGGCCATTCCTGTGTGTCCACTGGTGTGGGCAGCAGAGTGAATGTCCCATTTAAGAGCTGGCTGCTTTTAAATAGTGTTAAAGAAGCAGATGTGCTCCTCTTCAAAGCCCCAAACAGATGGGCAGCCTATGTGAGCCTGGTACTGTTCTGGGAACTGCAAAGTCAGATGGACGTGAATGAATTGGAGAGAGTACAGAAGTTTACGATAACAGTTCCAGGGACGAGAGACTTCAGTTATAAGGAAATTAGGACCGTTTCATTTGGAGATGAGAAGGCACGGAAAAGATTTGAAAGAACTTTCAAAATTTGAGAGTTCTGGACAAGGTAGATTGGGAGAAACTGATCCTGCTCCCAAAAGGATGACGAACCAGAGGGACAGGTTAAAGTGTTTTGCAAATGAAGCAAGTGCAATTGTTTACAGACTGATTAACATTTCATTATGGCAAATAAAGTTAATAAGGCATAGAAAGGTGATAAACAACATTTTTTCACACAGTGAGTAGTTGGCATAAGGAATGCCCGGCATGGATGTGTGATGGAGCCGCAGTCAGTTGAGGCATTCAAGAGGGCATTGGATGAATATTTAAATCAAAATGACTTACTTATGTCATTAGAGGTGCTGTGCCTTTGAGAGCTGGTCAGGTGACCTAGAGGGGCAGAACTTGGCTCCAGTCTTGAAGTGGCTGTGGAGGTGTGAGCGTCATCAATAAAGTATTCCTGTTCTAGTTTACCTTTTATCTATGTTGTATATAATTCCTGGTTCCAAACAAAATAAATTATGTTATTGTTACAGGGACGAGACAGGAAATTGAAACTGTTCAAAATAGTCAGGGAACTGCTGTAAAGATGATGGGCCAAATGGCAGTCCTCTGCACCACAACATCTCTGTAATTCTGCTTTGACTGACACTCTGCATGCCATTGTCTGGAATTTCTGAAATATTTCTTGCAATGTGTGGATGATCTGGAGAGTCCAAGAGAATAGACCAACCTGTATTTTTGGTCTTACTGTAACAAAGGCCTTCAATGTATTTTGATAGGTTTGCACTGGTTGAACAGTAGAACGTCATATTCAAGAAAGTAAATGCAACTGACACTTAAAGCAGTAGATGCCATAAGTTAACTATTTTATTGGCAGATCTTCAAAAAGATGGTATTGTGTGCTATGCCTTATCAACTTTATTTGCCAGAATGAAATGTTGGTCAGTCTCTAAACAATTGCATATATCTTGGTCTTTCAGTTTTGTACATTTTCTGATATTGGATGAGAATCAAATGCACAAATGACATTATGTGCAGTGTGATTGGATTCCAGCACTCAATTTTCAAGCTCTATTTATTGGGTAAAACATTTTATGCCTTATAATTCCTGAATTTCGGTGAAAGCTTTCTCCATTGATCATTCTACCTCACCAGAAAGATTAATCATTATTAGAAATAGAAGACTTGCTGTGTCTGGAGCCTTTCTGCCTTGTTGGAACAATTTTGCTCTGTTGGTGCATTTTAAATCATCTTCTTCTGAGCAGATTTTGTTGCAGGCCCAATGTTTCATTAGAAAGTGGATTGGAAACATCTAATTAAATTAAAAATTATATCTTACAATAGTTTATGACTGAGTAATCATGTCACTGAAGTTGAATGGAAGCATTCTTATCCTGGCCTCTCTGCTGCCCAAATACTTCATTGGAAGGATGAGTGAAGTTGATAAAAATCCAGGTCACTGTGTTTGCTAATAAGCCATGAGGGTCAAGTAAAAGTTAATTACGTGCTGCTGGTAAATTTCTTCCCTGAAACCTGGATATCAAGGTCAGAATTTCCTTCCCTTTCTGAAAATATATTTGAAACTTTGAAGTCTGAGATTTGAAGTTTAATGAACAAATGCACATTAGACCAGTGCTTTTTAATGTGTAGTAGATTACAGGGAGTATTTCATTATCAGGCAAATCATGTAGTATTTCATTATGATAGAAACAGTATGTTGTACTCTGCTAAGGTGAATCCACATCCCTTTGAGGCCTCAAAAACTAATTGCTGTTAAGTAAACAATTGGTCATTAAATGAGAATCTTAATTGCCATTTAGGTTCCAACTTCAAATTCTAGCATTGTTTCTTTTTTTTGAAATATGATTGATAAGGTCAATTAGGAAGCTTCAGACATTGAGTCGAGTTCTGTTATGCCAAAAGTGCTGCTCATTAAACATCTTGTGCAGTTGTACTGAAGGGCAACAATCGCTGTAGCAGAAAGATTTTCAGTAAAGAGGATCAAGCAATGGAAACACTTTTAGGCAGAAATGAGGAGCACATCATGCAGTTGTGTGCAGTTATCCTGTAAATAGTGAAGTGGTTGTGAGGATGAATTAATTTATAGGTCAGAAATAAGGTATTAACTTTCCCATAGCCAATAACTGCCTCTCTAAAGCCTGTCCACCATCTACAAGGCACACGTGAGGTGTGATGGAGTGCTCCCACACTTGCCGGGAGGGTTGCAGCTAAACAACACTGAAGAAGTTCGATACCATCACAGGCAAAGCAACCCACTTTATGAACATCCCATTCAGCACATTCACTCCCTTCACCACACAATGATAGCAGTGCGCATCACCTACAAGATGCAATGCAGCAACTCATTATAGTTCCTTCAGCAGCAGCTTTGAAATCCATGACCAGTACCATTTCAGAAGGACAGAACAATGGATATATAGGAACATCACTACCAGAAAGTTCTCCTTCAAGACACAGACCATCCCGACTTAGAACAAAATTCTCATTCTTTCACTCTTGCTTGGTTAAAGTCCTGGGAACACCCTCCCTAACAGCACCGTGGATGTCCCTACACACCATGGACAGCAATTCAACAAGGCAGCTCACCATCACCACCTTCAGGGCAATTAGAGACAGGCAATAAATGCTGCACCAATCAGCAATGCCCACATTTCCTGACTGAATTAGAAAACATTATTTGTTACAGCATCATTTTAAAATTCTACCGTTTAGTGTGTATGTTTTCTCCTAATGTTTCTATCAAATTGCATCACCTCATTCTTTTCTATGTTGCCTTTGATCTGCCATGGTCCTGGTAATTCTACCAGTCTGGGAGAAAGTGATGACTGCTGATGCTGAAGATCAGTCTACCAGTCTGTCTACGTCCTATTGAACTCCAACACAATTTTCTTCACTGTTGATCACATATCCAAATTTCATTTCAACTTCAAGTTTTAAAATTCTACTCTGCAACCCCAGGTTCAAATCATTAATGGAAACATGTTCCTTTATTCCGCACTGGGACAATGAACTGGAGCACGGCAGCTACATGTCACCTCAAGTTGATGGTGAAAAATGAAAGGATCAGAAACAATTTCAACGACATGAAGAACTTGAAATGATACTTACCAGCAGTCTGTCCCATTTATGACTCTGCACTGTAAATTCTAATAAAGTCGTAAAGTATATAATGTCATAACATCTCGTTTCACTCAATTGCCTGCAAATGCTGTTTGGGATTTTTACAGAAATCAAGATGAAGATTTTAATTTTTCTCTGGAGCTTTATATAAACTACTGAATATTCCAATCTAACTTAAGTATGAAACCATTTATCATTTCTTACTGCTACTCTCATGGCAATCTGAAGTGTTCTCTCCTTGAATTGGATAGAAATGCAGGAAAGCAGATAGTGTGTCCTGCTTCCTGACCTGCATTTCTCGAGATAGAATGAAGTGGTGGGGCGCAAACATTATCTAACATTTAAAAAGCGGTTTGTGCCTGTAATTTCCTGCACAATGAATCAGAAGGTGCAAACCAAGCACTTAGCCTGAGGGTCAGCAACTGGAGATTGAATCACTTCATGCAATTTGCACATCTCTCTTGTGACTCGTGTACCATGAACAGGCCAGCTAACCTTTAGACAAACTCAAACTGATTAAAGGGTGGAAGGAGTTGGAAAATGAACATTATGTACAATATCCGATTTTTGAAATTTATTTAAACAACATGGCTTCACTGGATGAGCCAGCATTGTCTGTCCCTAATGGCCGCTGAGCAGGTGGTGGTGACCTGTCTTCTTGAACCACCACATTCCATGCACCCGCATCCCTCTTAGGGAGGGAGTTCCGAGATTTTGACCCAGTGACAGTGGAATGATGATGATGTATTTCCAAATCAGATTGTTATGTGGCTCGGAGAGGAATTCACTGGCAGTGGTGTTATCATGTATCTTTCATCCTCATCCTTCGAGATGGTAATGGCTATGGATTTGGAAGATGCTGTCTAAGGAACCTTGGTGAATTGTAGCATTGCACCTTGTAGGTAGCGCACACGGCTGCCATTTTTTGTTATTCGAGAGAATGATTATTTGTTGACATCAAGCAGGCTGATTTGTCCTGGACGGTGTCAAGCTTCTTGAGTGAAACTGCACCTATCTATCCATCACACTCCTAACTTGTGCCTTTCAGATGGTGGACAGACTTTGGGGAGTCAGGAGGTGAGTTAATTACTTCACAATTCCCAGCTTCTGACCTGTTCTTCTAGCCACATACTTATCCAACTAGTCTAGTTCAGTTTCTGGCCTTTGGCCAGGCAGTTGATAGTTGGTGTTTCAACAATGTTATTGCTTTTGAATGTCATTAGATGGTTAGAGTCTCTCTTGTTGGAAAATATGATTGGTTATCAGCCTTTTTGTCATTTTTGTACAATTTTCCTATATTTTGTTGGGCTGTAAAAGTTTTCTTTTAAATTAAAGAAAACATCAGTTATTCGTTTCCAACCTCCCAGTCTTAAACTAGTGTTCTTTATTTTTGCCTTATGGTTACTATGACAAGCTGGGGATTGGTTAGTTCAAGTGACTGGATGGCTAGTTTTGTTGCAGAGTGATGCCAATTCTCATAGCAGCTGAGAGTACCACAATGTCCCTGCCTTCCCATCTTCACCCTTCAGCTAAGGCACGGTGACCCTCAGGTCAAACTCTCCACCTGTCCTCCCTCTCTCTCTCTCTCTCTCTCTCTAAGGAGGGAGCAGCCTATGGGACTATGGCGATTACTAATATGACAGTACAACTTGAAGGGACATATTTTTGATATCATCACTATATTGAAGTATATGATCTGAAGATGTAAAGATCTCATATTCCACCTTACCATCACTTGAAGCATAATACTCCACTGAACGCATGTTCCTCGGTAGCATCCCAGGGAGTGTAATATTTCAATCTAATAATTTGCTGTAATAAATGTCTGTTGAATTCTTCACCAGCACAATAGCCCAGTTCCTTATAATACTGGAGATAACAGTCGCATTGCAGCATCAAGTGACCCACCCTGCTGGAGGCAAAATCACATCCAATGTTGAAGGGGAATGATTTATTACCTTGGCTGAGTAAAGAAAATAAGAAACAAGAAACAATAGAACCAAGGGTCGAAAAAAAGAAGTGGATGCTGATATGGAATAGAGTGCTGGCTTATTGAATCAATCCGTTATTGCTCAAAAAGGTCATACTAAAGTTTGGAAGTGAACTTGTGTAGATTATAAAGGCTAGCATGACCCAGTTGGGTTGAATGGCCTTGCTCTGTACGGTAAACATCGAGGATGGTATAGTCAGACAAATGAAATGATTAGTTTCTGTTCACGGATATAATATGAAAAGAAAGCCTGGCTGCCTTCCTACAAAACCATCCCATAAAACCATTGCATCACCGCATGGAGATGAACTGAGAATTACAATCCAGCGCATGCCTTCAGCAGTACCACAGTGAAATGCACATTTATCCTCATGAAGCGATAGTTACAAGCCATGAACAGAACAGATAATATTATGATTTTTATTGTTGGAACAGAGACTGCTTACAGAGCAAAGCAACATGATAATGTTGATCTATCAAGTAGGGAATCATTTCAATTATACCATCAGAGGAAAGATGTGTTCCTCAGGATTAGAATTGGAATTGGTGGCAGCTCCAGCTTGTAAGGAAGGCAAAATATTCTGCCTCTTGATAAACGTCCAAGGTGAAGGTTATTTTTCTCAATCTCATAAAGATAAAAAAAAATTCTTTAAAAAAAATGCATTCAGCCAAGGTAACAAATCATTCCAGGAAGGAGGAATGGGATGGAACGTAAGAGTTGTGTGCCATAAGTGTGCTTGACTACTTTTGAAGTGAATGATGGAGACAAAACATAATGCTATTCAATTAGTCCAGGACAGCTGGTTAGGATTAAAATCACCAGCTGGTTAAAGGAAGGTTGGCTCTTCTCTGTTGTACGTGAAGTGTTTGGTAAATAAGAAAACATTTTTCTCCTATTAGTGTGGTTCATCTTCTAATTTGCACTTGGCTCTGGAGAGAAGAGATGCAACCGCTTCTAGCATATAATGGCCATCAAATAATTCTTATGAATGGCATTGTTAAGGCATTTTCTTTTCACTGAAGATGAGTGCTTCTTCTCCCTATGTGTATAAAGTCAGTTAAATCTTGGATCACATGTGTCACAGGAGTGAAAGCTTGAATATGTAAAGAATATCAGTTTGGAAGTGAGAAAGAGGAGTATTAGCTGGATCGTGCTGAAAGAGGGAGACAAGTTTTATCATGATTGGACGGTTTGGAGGGAGAGAGCGCAAGGAATAAGTTGGTTAGATCCCAAAAACTGGAATGCATCAGGCAGCAATTAGG
Organism: Hemiscyllium ocellatum; assembly: GCF_020745735.1. Lineage (NCBI taxonomy): Eukaryota > Metazoa > Chordata > Chondrichthyes > Orectolobiformes > Hemiscylliidae > Hemiscyllium > Hemiscyllium ocellatum. The sequence continues at coordinate 28,810,333 of NC_083431.1, forward strand.
CAGCATGCCAACTTCATGCAAATGCTCTCTTGAATTAAACCTGAGTCTAGCCTGTGCGAACTCTATTCATCAATGTCTGTCTAGTTTACATATCAGAGCAAGCAGCTTCATCATGTGGGAGAATGTGCTGGAAGAAAGTCTCTGACTTGGGAAGGAATGAGGAATCATGGGAAAGGGAAAACCAGAGGTAAAGTCACCGTCATCCCAGAGGACTGCTGTCTCATTAGAGAGAAATGGCTGATGGTGGTTTAGCCTGAGGGTCATCACACTTCAGGCAAGGGAAGACTTTGGGAAAGAGGTAATCTCAGCGGGTGACAGGAATTGAACCCATGCTATTGGTGTCATTCTGCAAACCAGCCATCCAGCTATTTCAGGTAAGTGTGACCCCCTTTGACGTACTAGATTCCTTCGCAAGGGAAGTGGAAAGATGGAGAGAGACTGTCTATTTGCAAAGGGCTCCAAAGCCCTTCAGATACACAGTTGGTAGTCAGTGGGACCAGATAATCATGGAGTCCAATGCCAAGAGGTAAATGCTGAGGACCTGGATGCAGTGCCAAAGAACTCCAATGACAGCAACCAAGGGGTCAAGGTCAGTGACTGCACCTTCAAAGAATACCAAATCCAATCCACAACACCATGGCCTCAACCTCTTCTCAAGTCACCACAGTCTTGTCACTCACAAGCTAATCAGGTGTTATACCTAACCTTCCTGTGCTTCACATTATCCTCACACATTTAGCAATCTTCTGAGCTGCCCATATCTCAAAACTTACACATACTGCCAGCGATTCAACTGTGGCAGCCACATCAGTCAAATGAATTGCTCTACTGATGCCTTGACAAATTTGGGACAGATTCAGAGGCAACAGGAGCTAGGCTGGAAGGGGTTACAAACTAACTGGAAAGAGAGAGGAGCTGTTGTAAGGTAGATAATAGTGTATGCTTTTACTGGGATATCCAATACTAAGGATACAGACAGTTAAACCATTAGACATGATGGTATCCCCCGTCCCTATAATTTTCTATTTCTCATCCCACTTCCCCAGATCCCACATTCCACTGAGCTACAAATTGCAGACAGCACAATTATGCAGCTCTTAATTTTCTGACCTCCCCATGAGCCACCTCTGACCCCTTCCCTCATCCCGCTTCCACAGTGCATGCCTATTCCCTTTTGCCATTCAGATGCCTCAGAGGTGTGACCTGGCCAGGTAGCAGAGAAAAACTAAGAAGACAGAGAAGATGAACACACAGCATCACTATTTGATTTCACCCTTGTAGCCATCGTCTCAGATACTGACACTCCACATATCTTAAAGGATAGATTAGAACCAGCATCTGCACATTGGGTTGCAGGGATAGCAAGGGTAAGGTTGCATATGAGTTCTGTTTCAGCTGACTCAAATATGACTTTGGGGTAGTCTTGAAGGGGACATGTAAGGCTGTACACCATGAAATGCTTGATGCATTGTGATGTCTTCTGTAAAGCCTATCAATGATACTAGTGAGCATGGGGGAGTACAGGGCTAAAATGGCTCATGGATTTGTACATAAATCACAGCCCATCTCTTCCAAGATGGAAGTGGTGATAGACTCTATTCATAATCTTGTGAACACAGCCATGATGCAGTTGCTCATGTGGTTAATGTTGCAACCTCAACTGCAGCACAAGCAGCAGCCTCCCCAATAGTGGAAAGAACTTGATTAAGTTTTTTGAAGAAGAACAAAGAGGAAGACAGAGGATAGTGGTGGATGTGATCTATATGGACTTCAGTAAGGCATTCGACAAGGCTTCCCATGGGAGACTGGTTAGCAAGGTTAGATCTCTTGGAATACAGGGAGAACTAGCCATTTGGATACAGAACTAGGTGAATGGTAGAAGGCAGTGGGTGGTGGTGGAGCGTTGTTTTTCAGACTGGAGGCCTGTGACCATGGATTGCCACAAGGATCAGTGTTGGGTCTACTACTTTTCATCATTTATATAAATGATTTGGGAGTGAACATAGGAAGTATAGTTAATAAGTTTGCAGATGACACCAAAATTGGAGGTGTAGTGGACAGCGAAGAAGGTTACTTCAGATCTTGATCAGATGAGCCAATGGGCTGAGGAGTAGCAGATGGGGTTTAATTCAGATAAAGGCGAGGTGCTGCATTTTGGGAAAGCAAATCTTAGCAGGACTTATACACTTAATGGTAAGATCCTAGGGAGTGTTGTTGAACAAAGAGACCTTGGAGTGCAGGTTCATAGCTCCTTGAAAGCGGAGTAGCAGGGAGATAGGATAGTGAAGAAGGCGTTTGGTATCAAAGAACAAAGAAAACTTACAGCCCAGAAACAGGCCCTTCGGCCCACCAAGCCTGAGCCGATCTATATGTAATGTCTCAAACTGTCGGTCAATTCCTAAGCATCTGTATCCGTTTACTCCCCATCTACTCAAGCATTTATCCACATGCATCTTAAATGAACCTACCGTGCCTGCCTCTACCACCTCTGCTGGCAACGCGTTCCAAACGCCCACCACCTTTATTGGTCAGAATACTGAGTACATGAGTTGGGAGGTCATGTTGTGGCTGTACAGTATGTTGGTTAGGCCACTTTTGGAATATTGTGTGCAATTCTGGTCTCCTTCCTATCATAAGGATGCTGTGAACTTGAAAGAGTTCAGAAAAGTTTAACAAGGATGTTGCCAGGGTTGGAGAATTTGACCTACAGGGAGAGGATGAATAGACTGGGGCTGTTTTTCCTGGATTGTCTGAGGCTGAAGGGTGACCTTGTAGAGGTTTATAAAATCATGAGGGGTATGGATAGGATAAATAGACAAAGTCTTTTCCCTGGGGTGGGGGAGTCCAGAACTAGAGGACATAGGTTTGTGTGAGTGGGGAAATATATAAAAGAGACCTAAGGGGCAATTTTTTCACACAGAGGGTGGTGTGTGTATGGAATGACCTGCCAGAGGAAGTGGTGGAAGCTGGTCCAACTGCAATATTTAAAAGGAATTTGGATGGGTTTATGAATAGGAAGGGTTTGGAGGGATATGGACCGGGTGCTGGCAAGAGTGCTGGAACTAGATTAGGTTAGGATATCTGATCAGTATGAACGAGTTGGACCGAAGGGTCTATTTCGGCGCTGTACACCTCAATGACTCTATGACTATGACTATGTCTCTAATACTGCAGGGAAAGCTCAAACCTGTGTTGTACTAACTCCGTGAGTTAGAGATGATGATAGAAATAGAAAATCACTATATATCCTTCAAGACCATGGACTCAAAAGAAAATGTAACCTTTCAACAATTACAAGAGGATGATTTAGACTAGAATGGCCCATGAGTCAGTGAACAGAATTATACGTTAGTGTTACATGAGAAGGAGCAATGTCACAATGACACTGTAACCTTCGATGACACTGTGTACATTTAGATTATAAACAATAAATATTTAAAGATTCTCTTTTCGTGTTTTTCTTTCAATACATGCAGCACTTCATTTATTTTTCATTTAGCTCTGGAATGTGGCTGTTATCAGCAAGAGTGAATTTATTGCTGGTCTCTAATTATCCTCAAAATATATTTGTGGATCTTCTCTTTAAATTCCTGTTACTTTTCTTGTGACCATGTTCTGCCAATTGTTCACATTAGACATGGAATTGCAGGATGTTGATCTGGCAATGATCAGGTGAACTGCAATATATATCCAGCTGAGAATCTCATGTGAGTTTGAGTTAACGGTGCTGTCCACCTCAACAGTGGAAGTCGCAAAATAACAGTGATGAGCTGCGTCTGTGCATCCTGTCAAAGGAAAAAAATACCCTTTGGTCAAAGTAAAGATTTTAAACAACAAATTAAAACTTTCATACACACTGAGTTGTGTGGAAATTGAACTTGCTTTACATCAGTGAGTCTTTCTCTGTCATTATGTTTCATCACTGCCAACCGTTTGAAGGTTGCAAGTGTAGCATTTGGCTGTAAAGACTACAATTTCCATGTTATTAATTTGGTCAAAGGCAAACCATGAAGGAAACATTTAGCAAATCAGGGATTCAATCTTCTTTGTTGCAGCATATCTGTTCAATGATTGGTGCTGATTTGGAAAATGATATCGACTAATGGGGGAAATGAAAAAGATGCAGGAGGAGATAGGATAATTTTATAGATATTTGACTATTATTTAATAAGGCAATGCAGGCCAGAAAAAAAAATTGATTTCCTTACTGTATTAACATTTGGAAGGAAACCAATGTACTAAAACTGAGTGGAAAAGCCATCTGGCTGTGTGTGCTTGGCAGACACCTTAAAAGTTAGTGTCAGGTGCTACCATAAATGTTGGAGTATAAGCTGAACATTGAAGCCTTGCAAAATCTTTCTAGTTAAAGTGGTTGACTTATATGCCAAGTATAAAAGTAAACAACTAGTACGGGAGGTTGCCAAGGCTGGCCTTCTCCATTCTGGGTGTGCTCTGTAAGATCATTTCTTAACCTCCTGTGCACTTTCACAACACAGTCCACATTGCCTGCTTGATCACTTCCATCCTGTCATTAGATAAAACCTGCATTTGTGGGCTGAAAAATTGAAGGGAACTATTAATGTGACCATAGTTGACAATGGTGGGCTTATATGCAAATATAAAGGGCTGAATCTTACAATATTTTGGCTAAGTGTCACTTTTCTTGAGTTCCACTGTGGGTTTCTCTCTGTGAGGCCTAGTGAGTTTTCTCGCATTACTGTCCCAAACACATCTCATTAATGATCCACCCCACCCCATCACACCCTTCTTAGCTGATGTTAGTTAGATTCTGCCATTTGCTGTAGCTCAAAGAACCCGCCACTACCAGGATATGCTGGCATATACTAGCATCCCTGGCGGTGGTGCCATATTTAGAAAGCCATTGGATACCCTGATGAATGCTGCCCTACAAAGTTTCTAAGATTTGCCCCAGACATGACAGAGAAGGGGAGATTGGTACCTGGCTTTGTGGAACTCCTGGTGGATAAGGTGGTGAACTTCACGCAGATTTGTCTGGAGAGGCCGTGATCCCATGACAACCCATTCAGGATAGCACCCAGATCAGTGCAGTCTCAGCCATCTGGAGGAATGCCACATACTGGAGAGAGAAGGCTAAAAACCTCCTGTGACCAGCCAGAGTAGATGCCATAATTTTCTCTCTGCTATTTCCCACTCAACCTATCTCTGCTGCTGCACCGAAGCAACCCTGATAGAAATGGATCGGAGATGTGCCATGCAGGTCCAAAAAGGCATATATTCAATGCTAAAACCTGTGAACATGGGCTATGTGTGGCTGCGGTCTATGGAGTGCGCCCTGAGATTATGGCTAAACATAGCGGTCCAGAGGAGCAAATGAGAGTCACCAGGTACCCGTGCTGATTTGCATGTCAGGAATTCTCTGCATCAACTTTCTATTTGGTGGTAAAGGAGCCTGCATATAGTGAGAGGAGAGTCAGTGCTAATGAGGGTGTTAATGATCAATAATCCCCACGAACAGGATTCTTACTGTCCCCTAGCGAGAATCTTGTCTCAATTCCCAGAGCTCTGTAAAGAAATGGACTTGTTGCTCCCAGTGTCAAGACAGGCCTTGTTTGACATCTCGTGGTTCTCCCAGATTTCCCATCCATGTCATTACCAGTGTTTCTGTGAGCTGCTTTATATGCTATAATTTATGGTATTTCTATAATAATCTGTAGTTTTTTGTAACGGTGATTATTAACACAAATGGATTTTGTGTGGGCTGCTCATGGTAGATCAATAGGTTAGAAAGACAGTGACATTACTGCATAAAATAGGCATTGCATATAGATAATGAGGGAACATTTTACATCTTTGTCAATTACCTAATGGTCATGGGCGAATTTCATTATGAAGCATTTTCTCTTAACAAGGTGAGGCACTGTTTTAAAGCTGCTACAGAGCAATGTCCTGATGTTTATTGGAACCTAATTGATATTGCTCAGGACTGTTTAGCACCCCCCAGCTCATGACTGCTGGCAAAACCCACCATTATCTGGGTCGGCAAGTAAAGAATTGATGCCAGACTTAATTCTGCTGAGTCTCTCTCCTGTTTTGCATATGTGTTCAAATTCATCTGAAGAAGGTGACAAGGGATTCTTTCTTCTCTCTACCTGCTGCCTGCCCACACACCCATAATGCAGGTGAAGAGATTGAACTGGCATTGCTCATCAGAATTTTCTCTAGATCCCCCTTTGTAAGCCACAATGGTGAATGTACTTAAATGTTGCATGTGAACTTTGCATTGTCAGGATTACATATTATGCCCCAACAAAGATGAAATAATGCTTTGGAAAGAGGCAAATTGAAAATCATATTTTGCAGATTTAATATGGAACATCTCAATTGGCCCTGTAGTTTAGTTAAACTGAGGCAAAATGTTGTAGCATTGTTTCTGGGTAGAGAAGACTTTCCAGCAGTGCTACTCATGTTGTACAATTTACCACAACCATGGGATTGAATGGATATGGGACACTTCCTTTGAGTAGGCATTAAGTCCTACTCCACACTACACTGTCCCCAAGTGACCTGTCCAAGAACATTTCCAGCTGTCTCTTTTAGCTTGAGTTTGAGAATCCAAAATTTCACTTCAAGAAAGTAAGATCACATGTGTGAAGCAAGTAAAGCTGGGGAATGAGACATACTGGTTTGACTGCTCTGATATACTTCAAAATGGAGGATCAGTGTATACAAGACATTCATTTCCAAGTATTGCTGGCCTTTAATTGGTCTTTCCTTCAATGAGACTAGTAAGAAACAACTAGCTTTCTTCCACTAATAGTTCAAGCTAATAACTGTATCCCAGCAGTTATCATTTATGATTAGAATTAAGATAATTAAATGAAAAATTTGAGATGCACTTTTAACCACAAAATGTACAATAATTTGAGATGTGTCATTTCTGGAGACTTGCCTTCAGTTTTTTTTTAATGTCATAAGCTAAAGAGATCCCTTGGCTATACTTGTTTTGGTGTAAAGTCATGCAGAAAATTGGAGATTTCAAATATATTATACCTTGAGCAGAGTTAAGAATGTTTTGTGGTAGTTTTTTGATTCTTTATTATCTCGTGTGATGTGGGCATTGCTGACCTTGAACTCAATGATTGCTAGGCCATTTCAGGGGGCAGTTAACATTCAACCAGATAACCCATATGTATGGAGTCACGTATTGGCCAGACCAAGTAAGAATTGCAGATTAGGACATTAGGGAATCACATGGGATTTTATGGCAATCAATAATAGTTTCATTGCCACCATTACTTCATAGTACAGACTTACTAATTGTGTTCCGATTAGTTCCTGTGGTGGGATTAAAAGGCACATGTTGCTAAAAATTGCCCCTGCCCAGAAAAGAATGGCCACACTGTGAATGAATAAGTTACCTTTTTGTGTTTCTGCTAACTCCAGGCATTTAGAGTCTGAAATAACTAGACAGAGACCAGATCCAATCACTAAGTCACCCTTTATTTACAAGCGCACAGTACTTTAGCTGTGGCCAGCCAGCTCTGAGTCAGTCCTCAACTCAGGCGATTCTAAACGATTGGTTGTATCTTATTTTTATAAGCAACCTGTACAGAGATGGTATTACACACTTCTAGAGCAAATGGGACTTGAACCTGTGCCTCCCAGTCCAAAGGTAGGGACACTACCTCTGCACTGCTCAGCCAAGGCTTTCCTGATTGGCCCAGGTTAACAAGCGCAAACAAGAACCTCGTAATTAACAAGGTCAGCCTGGTTCCAATCACTACAGAGTCCCTTGTGGAAATTCCAAAGCTTGGGCTTTTAGGCATAAGGACAATAATTGCTTTTGAGCATTTTTTAGTTTTGCTTTACTAAGAAATTGGTAAATGTACCTTAATATAATATACAAATAGTGTGAACCTTTTGTTTAAAAAAAATCACTTTCACTGATTTAAAATCAGGTTACAAGCCAAGAGCGGGCAAGTTGTTTCAATTTTATTTTAAATAACACATTTTCGTCCTTATTAATCAAATTGTACCAAATTACAATTTTAAAATGTATCAAGCACATTTCTTAAAGCAAAGCTGAAATTAAAAAGGAAACCTTCTAACATAGTGCCAGCTCATGGCAGGTTTTGTAGTTGATGATATGTAAATAATTTGAATGGAACCCAAGAAAAAGATCTTTTCAAACAAAGTGTAACTTACACCCAGATCACGGATTGAGTACAAATTGAAAATTCTAGTCTTTTCTGTTGTAAATAGACCCCTCGTAGACCTATGGGATTTTAGTCATTAAGATGTGAAAACAAATGACCAAATGACCCTCTGAAAGACCATATTCACTCCTTTTTTAAAGTATTTAGAATGTATTGCTGTATTAGTATTCAGTATTTGGTTATACCGTTGTGATGCCAAGGCTACAGGGCTATTTGCCAAGTGCTGGAAAATGGGGTTAGAATAGTTAGGTGGTTGGTTTTGACCAATGCGGATGCAATGAGCTGAAGGGTTGTCCTAGATTTTCTAGATCTCTGTGATTCTAAGACTCTGTGGTTATGACCTAATGGTTATACCATAAATATATTTTTGTATTAATTAGGGCTATATCCTGCTTTGATAGGACACAACACCAAACACAATTATTGAGAATAGGTAACAGGCTGTTTTCACAGTGTGCTTCCTGAGAACGTGATTTCATTTGTGGGAATAAAGAATTAGCATTTGCTCAATGTGCACCTGTGACAATGCTTTTTTCAAACACTTGCTCGGTAAAGTTCTATCTATTCATGAACATGTGTCAATCCAGCTGTGCCATGTACATTCACTGTACTGAATATCTAAATTAAATTGGGGAAAATCCTGATCTAGCCAGGTGATACTGAAATGCAAGGCAGTGTTGTTTCCTTACAAAAGTCTGACAGGAGAATAAACATTTCAAACTTCCTCATTACCAATAGTTGCATGTGTCTAGAAGCAATTTGGTTCCCTGATTATGGTCAAGAATGGGACAGTAATGCTATATAAATGATAATGAATAAATTATAGTTTCCTCTACTGTTACACCCACCTCCAATTTTGTCCTAGTCTCAGAGATAGGTGATTAGAGATTGCAGCAGAAATAGATGCAAGCCTTATCCAGGAAAGTACTTTTGGCCTTATAATATCACTAGATCTCAAAGCCCTTTTTAGTAACATTAGCTTGGTGATCATTAATGACTATGCATTTCTCCCAGTGCTGATGGAAACTTTTAATATCACTGAGGGGGCCAGTTCCCTGCAAACATCTGCTTTGAAAATTGAAAGGAAAGGATTTTACTTCTGACTACAACAGATTTTTTTGTGCCATTTCTCAGCTTTCAATCTGGTCCATTTTTTCTTTCTGTGATGAAAAAGAGGGACAGGTACAGTAACACAGAGAGGAGCTCTGTGCCACCATATTTAGTCCTTTAAGGAGTCCAGGGAGGAGGAGGGCTGATCGTAGCCAGAGTTACTGCGCTCATTGTATCCACAGGTCCTGATTGAGACCGAAAACTTTTAAAAAGAGATATGAGCTTCTCAGTGATTAGCACAAACAAAATCACATAACAAGATTTCATGTCTTAAGGTGGGAAACTAACAAATAAACAAAAATCAACATTAACTAAGCATGACTTTATGGACAACCAGCTTACTAAATAACAGAAAAGGAATTCCCTATTTCTTGTATTAAGAAATAATAGTTTAGAGTGTTGACCAAACAAGCAAACTCATGAATAAATATATTATAGTCAAGTTGTTGAGCTGGAGTTTGTGATCAGTGGCAAAATAACAGTGTTTGCCAATGACTTTAATGAAACTTGACCTATTGACATCTTTCATGATTTTATAAATGGTTGCCTCTCTACCCCATAAGCTCCATTTGAAAAATGTCCTAGTCTATCCTTATAACTCAGACTCTCCATTCCCAGCAACATTTTGATCAATCTTTTCTGAAGCTTCTGCAGTTTAATAATATCCTTCCAATAACAAGACACGGTACTCCAGAAGAAACCTCACCAATGTCCTGTACAACCTCAATTTGATGTTCCAACTTCTATAATCAAAGCTCTGAGCAATGAAGGCAGGCATGCTAAACACCTTCTTAACCACCCTAAATATTTTGTTTAACAAATAAAGTATGTGGAATTTATCACAATGGAGATCTTTGATTATCACCAAATATAGGTATTAACATTACTGTTTCTGGGCCACTAAAGCTATTTAGAAACAGTTATGATTTAGTTTGGTGCCAGAAAGACCATTACCTCTCTTTCATCAAGATTTAGTTTTTACTAAAGGATTTTACAACAAGGCAAAGGTTGTAAGATTGAAGGTTTGTATCCATTCAGTGAATTTAAATTGATTGCATGCTGGGACCTCAACAGTAGTCTCTTCAGAAACAAAGATTCACTGGCAGCAACTTTTGCATAATAAGAATACGTTTTTAAATAATAAGCCATCTACCTCTGCATGTATAAATCAAATTACATGACTCATCAAATACAGACAATAACATTAAATTATTTTGTATTGTTTGGTTTTAGGCCAACAAACTAAGGACAAAGACTTTACGGAATACTTTGAATCCAATTTGGAATGAGACTCTCACTTACTACGGGATCACTGATGAGGACATGGTACGGAAGACATTAAGGTAAAATAAAATTTTAAAGTCTCAAAAATTTTGAAGCAGTTTAAAACTTTTAGGTATGAAGAAGGGAAGATCTCATAATTTAAGGAAAGGAAATGATTAAGTGTTCAGAGAAATGAGAGTAAAATGGCTGGTCAAAATAAATTTCTAAAAGGCTTGGTGAACCTCATAAAAGATTTTGATGTGAGATGAATTCCTCTTTTTGTCTATGTTTTGTACTGTGCAAGCCAGCAATCTGTGAATATTGTAACATTCAAGGTACAGGCAGTTCCAAGAAATTGCTATGTTTGATAGGTCCAAAATATCAGTTACATTAAACGAACAAAGGCTGAGCTTCTTGTAAGATTTTCAGTAGGTCACACAGCTAAGTTCAACTGAGCAGTCATTTGGAAGGAGGCAGTCAGAGGAGAAATTTATTTCATGCAGCCTGCTGGTTAATCAAGCACTTAAGAAGCAGCTCCATTCTGAAGATATGGAGGACTCTCTCTCTCTCTCAAGCACAAGGTAATTATAATCTCTCAGGCTGCTTCAAATGTTGGAGCGAATGTAACTTCCAGAAGTTTAAATAATGAAGGTGGGCTTATATTAGTAATGTTAAGAATTTGCATCATTATTATTTTTCACAACTAAGGAACATAAGAAAATTGTTTGTTCTCTCTGTAGCAATGTTATGTTATTCAATTGGCCACTTAGTTTGAAGTTAACCAGTTGATGGTTGTGAACTGTATCTTGTCTTGTTAATGAATCACAACAGCTACCTTCAATAAAGACTGGAGAAATCTCATGGTGTATAATAGTTGTCAGTAGCTGGCATATTTTCTGTACCATCTGTGTAATGCTTTCATCCAGCAACTTGTTGGACAGTAGACAGTGCACTTCAGATCATCTGCTAATGAGGGTTTCTGGTAACATTGAACTGGAAAGGTTATCAAGTGCAAAAGAATTAAGAACACTGACAGTTATGATTAGGTGATGGAATATTTCCACAGATTGAAACGGTGATATGTCAGTTTATGAATTTATGAAATGGTATTGAGGAATTAAAGATGAATATATAAAAATGGCAATGATGAGAATGTGGAATAGGCAACCACAAGGAGTAGTTGAACCAAACAGCAGAGCTGTATTTAAGTGGCACTTCGATTGCAAGCTGAGGGAGAAAGGAATGGAACAATGTGCTATTGTAATGTATGAAGGGAGATGGGAGGTAGCTCATTTGGAACATAACTGCAGACATAGACAATGTTGGGCTGAGTGGTGTCATTCTGTGCTATAGAAATGAGACAACATTACTATTAAATAGAACATAAGCCATAAACCACAGTCAAAGCAAAACCTGTTCTTTAAAAGGAGATGAATATATAATTGTTTGAAAAAGAAAAAATGCCATAGTGGCAGCAAGTGAGTCAGAGGATGGAGTCCAGTTACAGCTCATGCAGAAAAAAAACGCCACCTGAGATGTAATGGATCACACGGTAAGTTTTTATTTGTGTGGATTCAGTCAGAAATTTATGAGGAGATTTTATTGGTAGAAAACTACGGAAAAAGGGACATTTTTGAAGTGATACTTTTGCTTCTTTTAAATGTTGAATATGTATTACAGTCCTCTAAACCTGTTGTTAGATAGCAACCTGAAATGTTCTAACTGGCAATATTTTCGATTTAAATAATCAATCAATGCAAAGTTCAGTTAAACTGGCATTCATCTTTTCCAAATTAACTATTTTCCTCTGTTAAAATATTCTTGATATTTACTAAACCAGCAAATGACAACTGCAATAAATAACAGACCACTGTTTTCATGAGAGTTAGTTAGTGTTGAGAGAGAAAGACAATTCTAAATGATAATGAAAATGGCCTGTTTGTTATTTATGACTTCAAATAAAACATAATCAATGTGGAGTCACCATGTGCTTCTCTCAGTCTCTTCTTGCTTGCTTTATTACAATTAGCCAGTATTTCTTCATTATATAACATGGATTCTCATGAATATAAATATGGAAAATAGTGGAAACAAAACATTATGTGATAATACTGAAATGAATTTCTGTTGGAAATTGTGATGTTTATAACATCTTGTCAAAGGTCAGTGGTATTATTTAGACATACTTTAGTATAATTTGTATTGATTTCAATTGATTTCTCCAAGTTATCAATAAATATGATTAGAATCATCAGTGAATAAGTGGCAAAATTTTATTTTCTTTCTAACATATGAAGAGCCTCCAGTTTGTAATCATGGAATTGTACATTTTATGTTTAAAAGCAAAGTATTTCATCTCAGAAAAGTCAAACATCATTGTCAGACTTCTAAGGATCATGCATATTGTCCCAGTTCAAACGATTGGGAAGCATTACCCTGAGATAATACACTCTATTACATTAAAGTGAAACTTTGCAGCTCATCTTCACTTAATTTTGAGGTAGAATCCATTAAATATTCAACACCATTGCTAGAATATTGTCAGAGTTGCTGTGAACGTGCATACCTGACCCTGCATGTTATCTATTGTATTGTCCATTGAAGCTTTTTCATTAACATGCTCTGTACTGCAGCTGCGTCAACATCTATTGGTTCTGAATACTGTTAACTTGCTCAAGGATTACTTCTTTTGTTTTTCAGTGGTATTTCTTCACGGACAGCCCCATTCATTTACTTTAAGCCCCTTACACATTTATTTTGAAGGTGACCTAGTTATTTAACCGCAGCCCACTGACCAGTTTTTAGTGGTACTGTTGACTATCATTACAATAACAGCTTTTCACACCTGACCTGACACCACTGAAGCATTACAGACATTCATTTTGGCCATATATCCAAGAACTGTTTGTAGAAGATAAGCCATGAAATTTACAGATTTTGAAGAAATAAATCTTGTGTAACTGTCCTGTGTTGAGAGGCTCTGGTTCTATTCCAAATTTTACTGAAAGCACCCTCTTCACTGAAAAGTACGTTTAAATGGCTCATGATAAATCCAAATGCAAATCGACTGAAATCAACAAAATGTTTCATTTTTGATTTTTTTATCAAAATATTCTAAACGTCATAATTTGCTGATGGAAATTTTTTTTTCCATTTCATGCCTTGTTTTGCAGAATTTTGTAGCTATCTATTCATGAATGTTCCAGTTTAACGAACCAATGGATACTGGCTAAATAGTTCAGGCTAAACAGTCAAGCATCGAGTGAAATGGTTCCACTTCGTGCAATCACCATAATGGTCGGATTATTATGACAATGATCAGGTTGTACAAAGACTGTCTTTTAGTTGAACTCCATTAGCCATATTATTATCAAAAGTTAACATATTCATTTGTCTCAATTTTGCTTAATCCATAATTTGGCAACAAAAATTTTCTTTGATTCAATGAGCCAATTAAATTAATAGATGCATATAAACATTCTCTAAATGTGCAGCAGGAGTAATCAATGTGGTGGGTGGCTTGATGTGTTGGTGTATCTTGAACATTATTTTGCTCAGTGCTTTCATGCAAGTCTCTCTCTGTTAACCGTAACTAATTAACGTGGAGAAGAGAGTAATGTGAGTGAGGAGATGGTAATTCCTCACTGAAATGGCTGAAAGCATAGCTGCCTATTGTATAGCAAGTTAAAGGATCACAGAACAAAGGTTTATAGCTGGATGACGTTCCAGAAATGGGGAGCATTGAAGTCATGAAAGGATTTGAAGATGAAGTTGAGAATTGTAAATTTGAATGAAGGTCACTGAATGCAAGTGACAAGGACTTGGTCTGAGTCATACAAACAGAAAAGCTTTAAAGAGCTGAGGTAAATGGTAAGAGGGGGCAAGCGAGAGATACTCCTCCTCTTCTCTTAGCCCAGTCAATGCTTGAAAAGCACACACATGTTAGAGTCAGTTGTTCTTGCCTTTTTTTCAGATCATCTGAGGGATGGACAACACAATTCATGGTGTTAAATCTAAAACAGCTTAAATATGAAGCATGCAACCTCATAAAAATATTGACTCTGATTGCCCAAGCACAGGCTGCAATGGTAGTCAGATTGCCATGAGTTTCTTCCAAGACCTATGACCCACAGTGACCATTGAGGAACACCATCAGACTGGGGAGAGTCAGGGAAGACAGGACACAATTCCTTTTTAGGCATTAACTGCTATGTGAGAAATTTAAAGGTCCAGTTTGAATGTAAGTGAATGGGTTGGGGGGGGGGGGGGAGGCGGTGGGGGTGGGGTGGAATGAGATGGTGAGTTTGTAGTCAGGTCAGGTGATAGCTGGGTCATTTTGAGAGGAAGGGTCTGGGCTGGTCAGGGTGCTGTTAGATGGTCAGGGTGTGTGGCTTAGACTGGAAGTCATTATTAGGCTCTTTTGGAATGAAGACCTATACCCACAGGCTCTCTCATAGTCTTAGCAAGAATGTCACCAGCAATTCCCTACTGCAGTGTAATCAGAGTTCTACATTGTAGCAGACTTCAAAGGAATTGTTTGGGAAATTGAAAATTAAAATGGGCAATTCCTCCATGCTTAGAACCGTCCAAAGATCTCTATTTAAATTGGAGACCAGTAGAATTAAGAAAAAGCATCAAATACATAGTTGAATATATAATCTAACTCCTGAGCAACTGTTCCCCAGACACTTACAAGCCACAGACTATGATCAGACATTGCATGGCACTTCACCCCTCTTCCCCTATTCTGTCCCTTACCATTACCCTCCACCCCCTACTCCCACCCCTCTTTCTCCCACCAGTGTGAACCTTGCTGGACTAGACCTGTCCCATAAGTACACTCCTGGCACCCTTCCCACCTGTTCCAAATGAACACCCACATCCCCCCAGCCTCCACACTGGACACAGCCCAACCAGCAGACCCAACCCAACAGACCCTTGTCAAGCTAAGGCTCTCAATGGAGCAGACCCCCAGACTCAATGTCCAGTATCTGTGCCCCACCTACCCAGGCCACCCTAAACATCGCATCACGTACTCACCCCCCTTGCTACTTTGGACCCTGACACTGTACCCCGCTGGTACTCTACCCTAGTGTCACCCTACCTGCCAGGCACCCGACCCCTGCTGATCTGGCTTCCTGCACTGACACCCAACTCCTACATGCCTGGCATCCTATTTATCTGACACATTATCCGACTACCCATCAGGCACCCTACCCTCCCAGTACCTTCACCTTACACTTGTCTTTTCTACTTACTGGTAGCAGAAGCTACAACAGTGTCTGTCAGAACCTTTAAATTTCAGAATACAACTTTGAAAAGGGAGCGTGGTGTGCCTTTCTCTGACAGTCATGTGCTATGAGAGAACTACCAGAACACAACTATGGCTTCACATTTCTAGACCCACTGAGACTATACATTTTTATTAATTTATTATCATGATGCTAAGTGGGACAGTGGTGTTTACCTTGGACTGTGCATCAAAATCTAGTTGCTAGACTTTTCTGCAAGCTTACCAGCCTAACTTGTTTTTGGAGCCTCAGGATTCATTCAGTTTCTCTTCATGTAGCACCAGAAGTGACAAACAAGGAACAAGAATAAGCCACTTGGTCCTCCGAGCCCACTCCGCTATTAAGTGAAAGCACGGCTGATCTAATTTTAACCTCAGTTCAATCTTCCTGCACATTCCCCACAATCCTCCACCCCCTTGGTAGTCAAGAATCTATCGACTTCTACCTGAAAAGTATTTAAGATTCTGCAGTCACTGCCTTTTGAGGAAGGGAATTTAAAGACTCTCAACCCTCTGAGAGTTTTTCTTTGCTCATGTATGTGTTAAGTGGGTGACCTCTTATTTTTGAGCAATGACCACTAGTTTTAGACTCTCTCACAGGAGCACACGTCCTTTCGATATCCGCGCAGTCCCTTCAGAACCTGTCAGATGGTTGCTAATTATAGTTCAGTGATGACCGTGACAGCACAAAGTGGAAGGAGTGGGCCCCAAGTTTTCCTTCAGCTGGTGTAGGAATTGAACCTACACCTTCGATGTTATTAACTCAGCTAAAAAGCCCTACCCTGTCAAATTAGTGTTTTATTTGTTTACAGAGACATCTTTCTGTTCCGTGATAAATGAACTGCGAGTCTGAAGTCATAGATTCTCATAACACTGGAGTGAGGCAATTAGAGAGTCCCTGCTTTGTTTGGAATTAGTTTGAACTTCGACATTCCATTTAAACATCATGTGGCAGATTTTGACTTCAGGAGCTCATTGGCAATGGAGCAGGGAAATCATCCATCGGCCTACTCATCATAGACTTAACTTGGGGGTAAAGGCAGGAAGGCAATGGGTCTTACTCCTGCACCACCACTGGACTCGCACCAAGGGAAGGACATTGAACCCCATTCTGGATGTGAAGCTCAAGTCATGTTATGTCAAAACTAAATTTCTAATGTGAATCAACTGTAAAACTCTGACACATGCTTTGACACAGTGACCGTTGGGGTCACCTTTAAGGTTTGTTTTACAGATGATTTCACTCCTCCACCCTCCATCAAATTGTTTCTCTCTGGAAAAGTCAAAGCACATTGTGAGGTAGCTTCAATTTGAGCTGTCGTTTTCAGGAACTGTCTCTAAGCAACTGACCCAATTAGCTACTTATTATTGAGAGTCTTTGTCCAAATTTTAAAAAGTGATGCCCAAAACAATGATATACAGTCACTTGGCTCAAGCTGTAACAGTTAGCAAGTGGGCAGATTTGTTCCTAAGTTTTCTACACCGACCAAAATAGATTAGATCAGATTCCCTACAGTGTGGAAACAGGCCCTTCAGCATAACTACTCCACACCGACCCTCCAAAGAGTAACCCACCCAGACCCATTTCCCTCTGACTAATGCACCTAGCATTGCCAATTCACCTGACCTGTGGGAGGAAACCCATGCAAACACAGGGAGAATGTGCAAGCTCCACACAGACGCCCAAGGCTGGTATCGAACCTAGGACCCTGTTGCTGTGAGGCAGCAGTGCTAACCACTGAGCCACCGTGCCGCTCCATGAAGGGCTGGCAGGATCTGTCCAGTGTGATATTTTAAAGAGAAGTCTTTTTTTTTATGATTTCTACCTGTGGTTAGGGTAAACACTGTAAGACTATGCACACGCTACGGGTTATCTATAATTAAAAGGTTGACTCAGAGACTGAGATTTTCCATTTTGGAGTTATAGTCATATCTTAGTGTCATATCTGCCATGGTCCAAGATGACTTGTCTCACATGATCATTAACTTTTTGGCTCATCTTGTACGTAAGCAGGTTTTATCACAAAACAAGCACCATCTTTTGCAGATGGTGAGAGTAAAGTTTCACCACTGAACCACTTCTGTGGTTCCAGACCCAGGTAGTCCACTGAAGGGCACAGGGCACCCCTTCACCTATTGCACACCAGGAATTTGTCAGTAGACAGTGGTCTTTGTTCCGACTCCTATCCTGGAGATGTGTGCAAAATGCCGAAAGGTGGTTTCTCACTTCAATGATATTTCATTAATAAATCTGCCCCCCGTTGGAGCCAGAAGAGAGGTCCTCTTTCTACTTTTGAGGTGAGGAAGAAGCTGTCCCATCCAATCCGGGCAGCTGTAGTTCAGGTCACACTGGAGGTCAGTGCCTCGAGTTGACATCAGTAAAACGGGACCTGGCACAGGAAGTGACTGAATGATGCCCTGTGTTTTGTAAGGTACAGCCATCTTCTCAATGGAGCCTCATACCCAAAGGGTCATCACTCAATCTAACTGTTTCATAGCACAGCCATGTCACATTGGCATGCTCATCTTGCTGGTATATAGAGAAGATACGTACTGGAAGGCACACATCCACCTTATCGTGACAGTGTTGTAATGCTCACCCAGCCCTGCAGGTTTTTCTCCCTCACTCACTGGAGAGGTATCATCACCCGATAAGGCCTCATGCACATATTCTCACTACTGTTAAGCCTTTCCTTTCTCCTTTTACAGCATGGCACCCAACAGGAAGGAGAGGGCCCACACTGGTAGCAACCAGGGAGCAACCTTGCAGTCTGCTCTTCTCTGAGGAACTTCTGAAATAACATTGCTGCAAACCTAAGAACTTATTTAGATGAGTGCTAGGTATAAATGATCAGAGAAAGTTGGCAGCAGAGAGATTTTAAAAAAAAGACATGGGGGCAATTATTTTACACAGAGGGTGGTTAGCACTTTCTGAGGAAATGTGAGGACAGCTACAATTTTTAAAAGACATTTGGATAAGGACATGAATTGGAAAGTTTGGAGGGATATGGGCCATGAGAAGGCAGCTGGGACTAGCTTAGTTTGGGATTATGGTCAGCATGGACAGGTTGGACCGAAAGGTTTGTTTCTGCGCTGTATGATTCTAAGTGAAACCCCTCTCTCATATTTCTCTACATAACGGTTTGAGTTTCTTCACTAAGAAATTCTCTCCCACTGATATGAGTGATCAATAAGCAGCCAAATGAAAGCAGGCACAATGGCTTCCCTCCCCCACTGCCTCTGAGACTGATGCCATAGACAAGGTGACCACCTGCAGCCTCCATTAGAGACACTTTCAGGTCTGTGAATATTTTAGCTGGAATAGATTCGGGAATTGTTAAGACCATCACTGACATCTGTCCCTAGCAGATAGATGAAATATCCGCGGTCTCTGACATTTACAGGAACGCTGGAGACAGGCCTATGGTATTCCGTCAGATGTTCATTTGCCTGTTTCTGTATCAGGCAGTAATGTTGGATATCCTCTGAAGCAAAAGACAGAGGAGTACATTCATCTACTGTGGTAGCTCTGATATTCAAAACCTTTGCTGCTTTCATGAAAGGGTTGATGGGTAGCTTGGATACTCAGGTGCAGCAGAAAGCTGGTAGCGGCAGAATTTGCATTCAGGCCTACACTCCACTTCTTTAGCAATAGGTGATCAGCATCAATGATGTGACAAAAGGGAGATGAGGTACCTGAACTTCACTCCAGGTAACAGATTATTGCTTTGTTTTCCCAATGCCATTTGTCAGAGTTTGCTGAGTGCCATGTTACCTACATTACAACAGTGACTGTACTTCAGAAAGGCACTTCATTAGCTGTTGAAGACTTTGAGTTGTCTGATGTACAATCATTATTCAAATATAAGTTTTTTTTATCATGGGTTTTAACTTTATTGACAAGACTGTTATGTGACACTATATTGGAAGCTATTAGGAAAGCCTGCATTACCTGCATAAACAGCAAGCATCATCAACCAACTCTGTTATCTCACCAAAAATATCTCAACTGGTTAAGTAAATAAATCCATGCAGACTTTCCATAACTACTTTATGTTGGGGTGGCATGGTGGCCCAGTGATTAGCACTGCTACCTCACAGCACCAGGCACCAGGATTCAACTTCATCCTTGGGCTGTTGTCTGTGTAGAGTTTGCACATACTCCCTGTGTCTCAGTGGGTGACCGCTGGTTTCTCCAGTTTCCTTACACAGTCCAAAGATGTGCAGTTCAGGGCAGATTGGCCATGCTAAACTACCCATAGTGTCCATAGTTGTGTAGGCTTGGTGGATTAGCCATGAGAAATGCAGGGTTACAGGGATAGGTTAGGGAGATGGGTCTGGGTAGGATGCTCTTCAGAGGGACAGAGTGAACTCAATGCAGGGGGTGGTGGGGAGGGTGTGTGGAGTGGGGGGTGGATTGTAGAAGAGGAATGGAAAAGCACATGTAGGGTGCCGTAGTCAGTGGTGCAGGAGAAGGAATGGCAAGGGAGAGAGTATTTGCATTGGCATGACAATGGGATCACATCAGTGGAGCAATAGAAGAAGGGACAGCATGGAGAGTACCAATGAAGATAAGGCATGTGATGAGGTGACAGCATGGGAAGGAGGAATTGGGAAAGCGGATGGGAGGGATAATATGAGAATGATGAAAGGAAAGTGGTGTATGTCATGGGGAAGATGGGATGGGCATTTAAGAAAGCATTGTTATGATAACAGTACCAGCTTCATCTGCAAACGTTTTGCTGGTCTCTGCTAACACTAGAATAATTACAGTCTCCAATTTCCTTGCAGATTTGTTCTGATGTATTCTTACAATTAGTTGAGTGCCTGTATGATCCAGCCAACGATCCAATGTCTGTATTGTTCCTTAATTCTAACCAAATAGACTCTATCCTTGACTCCTCTCAAGCATTCTCCTGCCTCAGGACTGTAATATTCTCCTCCATTAATGGGCTCTCCTCCACCTTTCTGTCTTTAGGCAGCTTCACAGATCAATCGCCTAGGGGTCGGTTTGCTTATTTGAGGAGACGGTTGGTTTGCAATGCGGAGTGGTGTATGGGTTCAGTTCCTGTTACCATGAAGGACTCTCCTCCTTAACCTGCCCTCACCTGATATGCGGTGGCCCTCAGGTTAAACCACTATCAGTTATCCCTTTGTATTATGTGAGCACTCTTATGGGTCATTAGGACTATGGTGACCTTAACTTTACTTCTGCATCTGCCTATCATGTGGTACTGCTGGATGAGAGCCTGGACTATTTGGCTGAATGTTTCCTTCTGCCATCATGAACTTGTGATGCTGCTGCCCAGTGAAGTGGTTGGGGGAGTGTGCTGTGTGCAATCCCAGACTAGTGACTCCTGAAGCAAGTGAATCGAGGCCAATGTGGGTACCTTCCTTTTGCTCATTTCTTTGTGCATTTGAATGAATATTCACCATCAGCTTTTGAATAAATGATACTTGCAATCCTCCCTGCAGCTTGGTTTGCATGGCTTTAACTGGAATTTGGTAGAAGTATTATTGAATTATGTTTTTGATTCATGCTCTTGCGCTGATCAAAGTGATGGGTGCTCGAGCTGAGGACTGGAACACTTTTGGCAGCTAATGTCAACATCGAGAACTTCAAGTTCAGGAAGAGAAAAGCCAGCTGCATATAAAACCTCCTTTATTTTAGACCAATAACAAAGCTTAGCTGTAACACCATGGGACAAACCCAATAATAAGGTGGTTAAATTAATGACCAATGATTACTTGGACCAGCTCAGTGAAGTGACGCACCAAACTCCAGTTAAAATGGTATCCTAGCTCACTTACAGATGATTCATGTAGGCAGCTAAACTAAGAATCTTTTATCCATGAGTCTGACAGATGTTCAGTCTCTGGATACTTGCATTCTTCAATTTTAATTTAGAAGCTTGAACTTTAATTAATAGATCCAGCTTCAAGATCTAAAATGATTTAATGGAGACTGAATACTTATTGTCTTGGGTTTGGCACCTTCTTGAGATTGAACACATTGAGGGAGAAATGTTGCTGGGAGAATCAATCCAGGACACTGATTCCACCTTTTAATGTCCAGCTACAATTCCAGCTACCCTTAGCCTGCATCTGGGAGACCTGGGCCTATTGCACTTGTTTGTATAAATCATATTTTTGTAAAAATTAGCACATTTTCTTTGTGCATTCCTTGTACTTGTCTTTGGACACATTTATATATATTTCAAGCATGTTTGGAGTCAAATGGTATTGGTGTAATCAGTATTATCCTAGAGCAAATCAGATTTAAGAAAAGTTAAATATGATAAGGAAGGCTGATTTCCTGATTGGGTGATCAATGAATTACAAGGTTACACCCCCTGATTTTCTGATCACCTCAATTAAAGGAAGGAAATCAATATCTACACGAACAGTTTTCACGATTGCTGCTACTCAACTGAAATAGCCAATCTCCCATAGAGCTGAGTATTTCTAAGACTTTTACAATAGATCCAATTCAGTTTTTAATCTCATGTCAACAGTCATAGCAAATAATGCTGAGATTCCTCTACATGTGTTTGCAGCGTTTTTATGACATGAAACAATTACTTTAGAATCAATGCGATTGTTATCGTTTGTCTTAATTGGATGTAAATCCTTTCCTGGTTAATATTGGGAAATATATCTTCTCATGAGATAAACATCATGCTAATAATTGGTCAGTCAACAGTTTTCATTCAGGCTGGACATTTATACTTTGAAGATAAGTTCCCATTATTAAGACTTCCTCCATGCAAATCCATTTTGCGTATAGAAATCTATTTCGACTTCAAACATTAAGCGGTGCACACTGCAGACGCCTGAAGCAATTTTAAATAACTGTAGTGTTATTGAACTGTCAAATATTTAAACAAAAATTGTCAAATGTTTCCTTGCTTATAAGGTGCCTATCAAAGACATGCAGTTTGACTCTTTCCAAGTGATGTTGACTGATAAAATAAAGAAGGTACTCTGATTCTTGGTTAAGGATTGTCTGAAAATGTTCTGTGCTGCACAATGTACTGTATCATATTAGTTTCCTGTTGATGGTTGCTGTAAATGATAACTAAGAAACAACTCACTTGATAGTGTCTTTTCATGTCCTCGAGGTATCATTCCAAAGTTCTTCACTGCCAACTGAGTAGTTTAGATTGTAGTCACTATTTTTTTTTCATTGATAAGATTGTGAATTTTCAGAATTCTCTCTTTGCCAGAGGTCTGAGGAAGCTCAGTCATTGTGTACATCATGTGCTGAGATTGATAGATCTTAGGCACTAAGAAATTCATTTGGAATTGAGCAGACAAGTTTAGTTGATGTGGATCAGCTAATGCACAAATAGTAGAGCAGCCTCAAGCGACCATATGGTTTACACCTACTCCTATTTCTGACGTTCTTGTATAAACAAATGCTGCAGCTAATTTGCACACAGCAAAGCCCTATTAACAACAATTATATCAAGAACGAACTGAGAATAACATCAGTAGAATGAATAAAGTGATAATGTAATGATGTTAATGAACCATTACAGAATCATCGAATTGTTAGAGCACTTGAAGGAGCTTATTTCCGACCATCCTTCCTGCACCATTTGGATGACCTAGTGCCAGTCTGCTGGCTTTTCCCCAGGTTCCTGCACACTATTTTCATCCAAATAACCTTTCGGTGCCCTCTTGAATGCATTCGCTGAATCTGTCTATACCACATTTCCAGGCAGTGCTTTCCATCCCTAAATACCCATTGAGTGAAGAAGTTATCTTCTCACATTACCTTTGCTTCATTTCCACATCACTTAAAACCTGTGCCCTCTCGTTTTTGTTTCTTTGACAAGCAGGAACAGCTTCACCCTATCTACTCTGTTGAGCCCACTAATGATTTTAGAAACCTCTACCAAATCTCCTCTTGGCTGTCTTCTCTCCAAGGAGAACAGCTGCAACTTCTTCAATCTATCCTTAGGACTGAAGTTTCTTATCCCTGAACCATTCTTGTACATTGTTCTGCGCACTCTCCAATGCACTCACACCTTTCCAATAATATGGAGTCCACAATTGTACACACGACACCAGTTGAGGTCTAACAAGTGTGTAATGTCGAGAGATGCATCAGATCTAGACAGAAGTTATGTCTCAGCTGTAAATAAACACTTCTTGCGGGAAGTTCCATGGATTTGAGAAATAGTCCTTTGGGAGACTAAATAGAGTTGGATCCCATATACATGCCCAGACAATAGTGATTTCCAGTTAATATTTTCTGGGAGCATCAATTAAGGACAGAATTTTGCCCAGGACAGCCAGACAAACTCTTTGCTGTTTTTCAAGTGACTCTATGGGATCCTTGATGAACCCACCCCAACCAAAAGACAGCATTAGCAGCAATCTGGTACTTGGTGAGTATTATCATGAGGAGTCAGCCTGAATTAACTTATTGGAGTGGATCTTGAAACCAGAGCTTTCTGACTTAGAAAACATTGCAAAAAGATAAACCAAAATGACGGTGATTAAAGTCAGAAATGTTGGATAACATTTTGGACACGTTTTTGAACATTCTTGGGAATAACAGCAGCAACAGCATTTGTACAATTCATCATTGCCAACTTACAAATCAAGTGCTGCTTTTTGATCTGACAATGTGATTGACAGTAACACAGCCATTTGATTGAGGAGCAGCCTCAGTCACATTGGAGAGAGAGCTGCCATTCACTCTAGAAGAAGAATTTTCAATAGAGCAGGATTGGCATTAACAAAGGATTTGGGCCAACATTTACAAAACTGGAATGGGATTAGTATTTTCCAAGGGATTGGATTTTTAAGAGACTCCACACAGTATTTAACAAACTGTGATACTGTACTTGGGGAAGTGAGGTCAGAGCTTAGAGAAGCAGGGTCACTGTTTACAACTACAGCAAGGTAGTCAATATGTTGACAGGTAAAAGTTCCAAGGAAGGCTTGTTATTGAGAGAGAGAGAGAAGCAGCATTTGGAGGTTTGTGGATTCTGGTGGTGATATGATTCAAGGTCAAGTTGATCTGACCTTCAAAGGTGTAATTTGTTGATAATTTCAGATTGTGAAGTTTCGGACATAATAGCTCTGAAATGTTGGGATGTTCTGAGATGCCAAGTGCCATTTAAGTAATATTGTTGCACTGGGGATTAAAGTAAAAGCTGCTAAAGATAACCTTCTTAAGAAATAAGTTTAGGAAAACTTCAGCCATCAATTTCAACCTCTGCCAAGAATTCGAACTCTTAGCTATCAACTCCATTCCAGACTCTTTGCTCAGCCTGAACTAGATTACACAAAATGGCTGGAATTTTATTCTTGTGGTGGGCGTATCAATGAAGAGCCCAAAAGCTGGAGGATGTTTCTGTCTTGACTTTTTGCAGAACAAAAAGCAGCATGTAATTGGGTTTGGGCTATTAATTGGTTGATAGCAGAGCTTCCAGTCCTGTTAAGGACTGTTTCCTGCTCCCCATAACGCCCACCCTCCCCATCCAGGAGTTGCTGACTAATTGAACAGCCACCAGTCAGCAGGCTCAGCAGTGCCACAGTGAGAACTGGCTAATGTTGCAACTGCAACAAAAAAGTTGCCATGAAAGGATGGCAAAAGGTGGGTTCAGGGCATTGATGCCAGCCTGTCAGGCTTTGGCAAGGACATCGGGGAGGAGGAATGTGTCAGTGATACCAACCATCGTATTTGCCACCAGGAGACCTCTGTGTGGCTGTAAGAAAACCCTAAATGGATGGGCTACCCCCAGTCCACCATCCTCTCCCCTCAACAAACCTAGTAGGAGGTTTACAGAAGGCATATCGAAAAGGAGGCCTTCCCAGGGGATCTGAAGAGCCATGTCATCCATGCTGAGGGGTCCTATTCTCCCTTGCCTGTTGTGGGAGGGGGGTGTTTCTGTCTGGCCTTATCCAGCCTCTTTCTCTACTTGTTGTTTCTCTATTTTCTCATTTATTCCTATGATCTGTAATGCTGACCTTTTTATTTCTTTATTTTTCTACTTTTTTTCCCCCGAGAACTTGTACTGAAGAAGCTGTAGGTAGGTATCTCATACCTTAGATGGCGCCATAGTGGCGACTTGTAAACTTTTCACTGTACTCATTTGAGTATGTGACAATAAAGCCAGTTCAATTCAAGGGGTCATGTTCTGCCTATTGAGGGGTTGGAATCTTGTCTGGCCTCCTAAGGCTCCTGCCCTGTCTTGCCTGTCTACAATGTAGCCAAGTATAAGTGGAAGACTCCAATTAGATGCTTAGTCTGTCACACTTGTGAGATGAGGATGAGAGAGAGGTACATCTTCGGTGGTAATGGGAGGGGGGCAGGGCAGGGTTGTGCATGGGGGTTTAGTGGACTGTTAGGAAGAGAGCAGACATAGTCTGACAGTCTGTAGCTGGGTGGGTGTGGGACTGCTGAAAGGGTCAGTGAGGAAGTGTCTGTGTTTAATAGGGGAGCATGATTTTAGAAATCAGAGTGAGTACGTGATTGGAGGTATCAGTCAGTGAGTGACTGAAACTGAGGTGAACACACACCCTCCTCTCCCTCCAGTGCCAATCCCTCGCCTCCAATAAAAGTGATCAGCAAATCAGGCTGGGAAGAGAGGAAAAAGCAGGGTGAAACACAACTTCTATCCAAGCCCCGACTTCTGTATGTTCTGCCAGGGCAAGCTCAGAGTGATCTCTGACAGAGGAGAACCAAGGTCATTGTTAATTAGACTCAGATTCCTTAGCTAGGCCACGGTCCATACCTTCTTCCCTGATCATCAGGACTGGAAATCTAGTCATTCTCTCTCCCTAGCTCAGTTTTTTTAATGAAAAGACAAATAAAGGTTGTATTTGATGACCTTATAAGTCTGAAACTTGCTTCATCCCCATCCCAAGTGAGAGAACAATTGAAATGTTACCCACCAACATCCCAACCCTCCATTCTGCAATATGGTTGGACAAGTCTGGCTTGTAACAATAACACCACCCAATGTTCAGGAATGGGGTGATGCAAATATTTTGATTTGGTTCTACCACTCCTAGTGGAGTGCTTGCTCATGCTCCTGCTCCTATAGGTATTTCTGAGCAGTTCAGTCATGGACAGAGAACAGCTAGTGCCATATTTCTTTCATTTCCATCCCCATCTTCAGTGGTAGATCCTGCATTTGAACATCAGTTATTTATCACCGATTATATCATGTATTAGATATAAACAACAAGGGTGCTGGACAAGCTGAGGATCAACCAGACATCTTCACACCAGAATGGTTGGATGGATTGCAAATATTCAAGAAGGCAGCTCACTACCACCTTTTCCAGGACAATGAGGGATGGGCAGTAAATGTTGGCCCAGCCAGCAACATCCATGTCCACTGGAGAATAAAAACAAGTGCCTATCCCTGCCCAGCAGAAGTTCTTATCAGAGCTACAAAGAGGCAAAAGCTATGACTGAACCTACCATTCTATTCCCAGATGGCATTGCTACCTTGCAGGAGCATTCCCAAGTTCCATCTTGAATAAGTTCCAAATTGCCCAGACCTCTGCCTTCTGTATTTGTCTGGTACTAAGCTCACATGTTCATCTCTTTGTTGATGTACTCACCCACAATGACTGCCATTCCCAGGGGATTAAATTTCAGATTCATTATTTTGACTACAAATCCCTGCATAAACTTGCTCAGTCCTCGCTCTCCAGCCTTGCATCCCTGTTCTCTGACATGGCCACTTGGTATATTCCGCTGTCTGCTGTGCTTTGTTTCCAATGATGGAGTTCAACCATCTGGGGCCCACTACTTTCTGCTGATTAGTATTTCCAAAGGTGAATGAATTTTGATTCTTAAAACATTGTGTTGGTGCTGATTATTCGGAGCCAGTAACTTTAATGTCAGAAAATAATTCCTGGGCTTCTTGTTACCATAACTACATACAACAAAAAATATGTCCTGGGTCACATGAGACTAACAGTGAATGTTAATTAAAATATTTTACTAGTAATATAGTGTTATAAGCTGATAGTGAGTTGCTTCCTTCCTGTCATCCATAAGCACTTGAATATATATTTCTCGGCCTCTGTAAAACCGAAGAATCCATTCAATGTTATTCTTTAAGGCCCACAGCTGTAATGTTAAAGAGGCACAAGTTTGTGCAGCTGCCTGTCAAGTGAACTGTTTTTCTTTTTTTACAGTTCATTGTCTTCAAAAGGTTGGCCAAGCTGACCCGATGAGCTTAACATAGTGAAACATATCAAAACTTGGCAGAAACCAAGACAGACACAAAGCAGTGAAAGATGTGTTCGAGTAGACAGTAAGGTTCACCATCAAATGGGACGCCATGAGGAGGCTTTTAAAGGAAAGGAAGGAGAGGATAATATGAAGGAGTGTAAATGGAATATTCCAGAGGGGCAATTTGAGTCAGCAGAACTCTCAATCACTGATTCATTCTGGAAAGATTTCAGTGGATTGGAAAACTGTAAATGTAACATCTTTATTCAATAAAGGAAAGAGACAAAAAACAGGAACCTATGGACTAGTCAACCTAATGTATGTCATTGGGAAATACTACAATCCTAGCAATGTTATAATCAGTAAGAAGGCAGGAACAGGATATGTAGAAAACAGTGGGGCAACTGGGAGTAAAAAATGAGGTCTGCAGATGCTGGAGATCACAGCTGAAAATGTGTTGCTGGTCAAAGCACAGCAGGCCAGGCAGCATCTCAGGAATACTGCCTGGCCTGCTGTGCTTTGACCAGCAACACATTTTCAGCAGTGGGGCAACTGGGCAGAGATAACATGGTCTTGTAAAAGAGAGTTGGCAAATGACAAATTTTCAGAAGACTTCTTATAAGGTCCTGAACAGCCATTGGTAAGTGAAACTGGAGTGCATGGGATTGGAGTTGAGCTGCTGGTATGGATTGAGAATTGATAAACAGACAGTAGGAATGAACAGATCATTCACTGGGTGGCAGGCTGTTCCTAGTGGGGTCGCACAAGGGTCATTGCTGAGACCACAGTTGTTCATGATTATATAAATGATTTGGACTAAATGTACTATTTTCAGATTTTCTAATGCTAAACTAGATAAGAATGTAGATTGTGAGCAGGATGCAAGGAGGCTTCAAGGGGCTGACTAAGTGAATTGACCAAGAACATAACAGAGGAGTGTAAGTGAATATGTGTGAAGTATCCATTCTGGTAGACAGAGTATATCAGAAATAGTGAGAGATTGGGAAGTGTTGATATCCAGTGCGACCTGTGTGTCCTTGTTCAGAGTCACTAAATTCATGAAGGTGCAACAAACAGTTAGGAAGGGACACAGTATATCAATTTTATTGCAAAGGATTTGAATACAGGAATAAAGAAATCTTGCTGTGACTGTACAGAGCATGGCTGTCCCTGAACATGTGTATTGTGTACACCTTATCTAAGGAAAGATATATTACCATAGAGGCATTGCAACAACGGTTCACTAAACTAACTTATTTGATGAGGAGAGATTGAGAAAACTAGGTCTGTATTCTCTAGAATTTGAAATAATTAGTGTTGATCTCAATGGAACTTACAAAATTCTTTCAAGCTGTGGCAATATGGATAGGGCAGGCCTTTTAAGAGTAAGAAAAGGAATTGCTTCACTCAGTGGGCAATGAATCATCAGGGAGCTTGTGGAAGCATGGTCAAGAGAGAAATTGATAGGTTTCTTTACAGTAATGATTTCTAGACAGTAACAACATGAAGTGATTTAGGAGTAGCATGAGAAAGAGGCATTGGTTTGCAGAACAGGTTTGATGGGCTGAATGGCCTATTCCTGCTCTCATGTTGCAAAATTTATTTGTTCTTTGAGGATGTAACAAGCAGGGTATAGATAATGGGGTACCTGTAGATGTGGTTCATTTGATTTCTAAAATGTATTTGATCAGCTATAACATAAAAGGTTACAGCTTCTGATTCTGTATTAACATGGACAGTGTGGTAGTTGTAAGAGCAATTGACACTATTGACTTTCATGATATATGGGGCTGTCTGTACAATTGCTGTGGGTAGGTTTGTTGTAACCATTGCCTTTTAGAATTGGAATCTACAGGGCCCATGTGGTCTGATGTGGTGGAAGAAAATTAATTGCTGGTCTAATGAGTAGAGGCACTTAACTTAAACAAGATGTACTTTATTGCATGTTAGCAACTAGTACAAGTTACACTGTTATGAAATGCATTGTCACTCAGTTGGGAGGAGCCAAATGGTAGGTTTTCCTCCTTCAATATCCTAAGTTGTTCCTCCATCAGTATTAACCTTTTATATAACATCTACCCCAAACTATGTTTCTTTTTTTATATATTATAAATTTATGTATCGAACTACATTTGTCACAACCCCATCTCCACCTAAATTTCTAATCTCTCAAATTCAGATAGTATGGAGGTTTCGATGTTCCGAGTGTGTTCTGTTTTGACTTGGAAGATTGATCTCTGGGTTGAAAATATTGGTTCTATTCCTGACTGGGGAACTTCCTTTTGTTAGGCTGGTCTTCATTGAACTTGTCCCAATCTAGCAATGTGGGCCATTAATCTACAATGGAATGAGACTTTAGTGATTTCTTTGTTCCATTGCTTCGGCTATATGACCACTGTAGGGTACCTGATGGTTTGGAGCTCCATGAATGCCCAAATTTTTCTTATTATTGTCCCATGTCCAGTTTCAGTTTGTTTGCCCAAATGTATCCACCATGTCACATGGTGGTACCTATTCTAGTGTGCAGCAGGTAGGACTGGTAGATAGGATAGTGAAGAAGGTGTTTGGTATGCTTTCCTTTATTGGTCAGAGCATTGAGTATAGGAATTGGGAGGTTATGCTGCGGCTGTACAGGACATTGATTAGGCATTGTTGGAATATTTCATGCAATTCTGGTCTCCTTCCTATTGGAAAGATGTTGTGAAACTTGAAAGGGTTCAGAAAAGATTTACAAGCATGTTGCGAGGGTTGAAGGATTTGAGCTATAGGGAGCAACTGAATAGGCTGGGACTGTTTTCACTGGAACATCGGAGGCTGAGGGGTGACCTTATAGAGGTTTATAAAATCATGATGGACATGGACAGGGTGAATAGCCAATGTCTTTTCCCTGAGGTGGAGAATTCCAGAACTAGAGGGCATAGGTTTAGGGTGAGAGGGGAAAGTTTTAAAAGATATTTAAGGGGCGACTTTTTCATGCAAAGGGTGGTGTGTGTATGGAATGAGTCATAGTCATAGTCATAGTCATAGAGATGTACTGCATGGAGGCTGGTACAATTGCAATATTTAAAAGGCATTTGGATGGGTATATGCATAGGAAGGGTTTGGAGGGATATGGGCCAGGTGCTAGCAAATGGAATGAGATTAGGTTAGGATATCTGGTCGGCGTGGAGGAGTTGGACTGAAGGGTCTGTTTCTGTGCTGTACTTCTCTATGACTCTGTGACTGCTTCTACTTGCATGTATCCTGATAGCTCCATAAAAGTGAACTTCTTCAGTAGGATAGAGAGCTAGATTTTCAGCTCTCTCCTCTTCAGTAACTCTAACAGTAATAGAGCATATTAGAGTGAGGTGGCTGTATCCTTTAGAAATGCTGTATCAAAGTCAGCATGTTTCTTCAAGAATGACTTTACTTTCTGGAGCCCAACTCAGTTTCCCCATTTCAGCATTTCTCAGTGAGCTTGTGAGATGGTCAAATCGAGAACTGGCTGCAAATTGGCTGAGTCACTCATTAGCAAAACGCGGTCTTGTCCAAAATGATCGCATGAAGGATATTATGCATTGCAAATACTTCCTGCGAGACCTGGTAGTGGTATGTAACTTCTTCACCTCTATCTATCATGAAAATTAGTGAAAGGCATAAGATAAGAATTTCTATCAAAATTACTTAAGTGCTCTCCTATTTCCATGTTCAGATAGAGAAAGTAGCAGGTATCAGTGACTCTCATTGCTCTGGTCTAGGAATAACACAAGTATCATTGTCAGCCATCAGAACCTAAATCGCTTTGAGAATCCAATACCACTGCAGTAATGACTGACATCTGGAGATCCCCAGATGTATTTCTGAAGCGAAGCTGAAATAAGCAGCCAAGTGAGTTATCCGCAATCATAAAATGTAGTCAGTATTTTTTTAAAAAAGTGTTTCCATAGCCAACCTTTGGACCCATTGGTCTGGCAAACCTTTGGTGCAATACTGACAAATCATGTTTGCTCTGTCTCCTGCTTGTGTTGTTTCTAGCTGAGCTAGTTATGACTTGCTGGCCACCGTGCTGCTGTGGATTCCAGTATATCACTTGATTTCATCAACCGACTCAATATCATTCCCTGTAACTCTGCTTGCCATCACACTAGAGTTTTATTTGCCATGTATTGTTTCATGGGAAAACCTCATAAGGTGGAATCAAAATCTTTGTATTTGTAGAATAATCCTTGCAAAATCTTTCTCATGTAGTAGTGAGACTGGGGATTCATGGTCTAACTCTGTTGGTATTTTCTGACCAAAGTTGCATTCTGAAAATCTCCCAAGTCCATGTAACCGAGAGAGCCTCCTTCTCAATTATACCATGTCATGTTTCTGTGTTCTGTGTTCCCATGATACACAGTAGATGGTAAATGACATTAGTCTTATTGTTTCTTGAAGTGCACTACTCCTAAGCCTTGAGCTCAAGAGTGTTTGGAAGTGGCTGATTTGACAACACATCTATGGACAACAGTATGTTTTTGCCCTTCCGAAAATTGTCAACCTCATGCTGTTTCCATCTTTGCGTTGTCTTCAGGAATTTTTCAAAATGGTTCTGGCATCATGCGAAGTGAGACAAATAAAATGCTGCCAACAGGTTTCCTAACCAAAATATCTTTGCAAATCATGAATTGACATTGGAGTGAGAAATTCCTTAATGGTTTTGGTTCACTGTGGGTCTGCCTTGATTCCATCACCGTCTGACAATGTGTCCCAAATTAGCCCTCATTTGGCTGGACAACTGGATTGTGATGCAGGGTGATGCAAAAAGCATGGGTTCACTTCCAGTACTATCAGAGGTCAATATGAAGGCCCTGCCTTCTCAAACTTGCCCTTTGTCTTACCCTTGGGATAACCTCAGCTTCAGTCGTCTTTCTCTAATGAGAAAGCAGCCATCTGGACTGCACTGATGATACCTCCTGGACTATATAGTTGCACTGTTTTCTGCTGTAGACTGTGTTTTCAACCATGGTTCACTACCTGATAATATAGTGACACAGGCCCCTGGGTCAAGATTGAAATTAGTAAGTGTAGTGGTATTGAATACTCAAAGCGATTTAGGTTCTGATGGCTGACTATGATACTTGTGTCATTTCTAAACCAGAGTAATGAGAGTCACTGACACCTGCCACTTTTTCTATCTGAACGTGAATTAGTCAGATTCCCATTGACATAAATGTCTTCTGTCAAAGCCTGGGTCTGGATCACTTATTTTCTTTGGGAATCACCTTTGACTTTCCTTCTGTTGTAGACTTTTCTACCTCATTAAGCAATAACTTGACTTTCAGAATTGTGCTGAAGTATGATACGATCACAGAAAGGAAGAAAATAAGCTATTGTA
Organism: Hemiscyllium ocellatum; assembly: GCF_020745735.1. Lineage (NCBI taxonomy): Eukaryota > Metazoa > Chordata > Chondrichthyes > Orectolobiformes > Hemiscylliidae > Hemiscyllium > Hemiscyllium ocellatum. The sequence continues at coordinate 28,843,761 of NC_083431.1, forward strand.
TTATAAATAAAACATTCCTTTTAATAGCTGGGTATCACCCTTGAAGGGTGAATACAAAAAAAATTGTTTCTCGAACAATAAAGAAAAAGTCCTTATCCTACCTGTAATCTTCAATGTATGCCTAGTACTTTTAGATCTCTGACTCAGCTAACTCCTCAACAAATCACAATGACCCATGCAAATATTTTTACAGCTCATGTTTTCTTCTTATGCATAAGTGAAATATGTATTTGAAAAGGAGCCTGTCAAAATGTATGACCTCACTACATAGAGTCATACAGTATGGAAACCGACCCTTCGGTCCAACCAGTCCATGCCTAACAGAATCCCAAACTAAACTGGTCCCACCTGCCTGCTCCGAGCCCATATCCCTCCAAACCTTTCCTGTTCACTTATCCAAATGTCTTTTAAATGTTGCAAATGTACTCACATCCGTCACTTCCTCAGCAAGTTCATTCCACTCATGAACCACAAATCTTATGTTAGTGGCAATGATGTTTCAGAGAAACAATAAGGAGCCAAATGTAATATTTTGTTGAATGGAATAAAGAACAATTTTATTAACTGCTACCTCTGAGAAAAATAATAAAAACATGACATAGAACAAAATTGATAAGGGATGATATCTAATTCAAAAGGGAAATGAAAGGACCATACACTTCAGACATTTGGTTTTTCCTTGAGGCGTGGTGTTTTTAACGTGACGTCATTGGTGTTTAATTATCTTGTTGCTTGACCATAGTGAATATTTCACTTTGAGTTCTGATGTTTTCTTTTGATCAGTTCTTTTTGCTTCTTGAGAGGCTAAGAGAGCACTTCAACAAGTTGGTTTCAATCACAAATCCATATCCACAGCCTAAAAGCAGTTTCTTGAAATATAGTTTGTTTTCTGTATTCCAGTGTCTGAGTTCCATGTTTCCAAGCTTGACAATTGTAGATGATCAAGTAAAAAGTGAAGTGAATTGTAGATGATGTCTTTCATCTCTGATATGTTGAGCTTCTCACTCAAGTGTAAATCAAAACACATGCAAAAGATGGTTCATACAAATTAGGAGCAGGAGTAAGCACTGAACCCCTTGAGCCTGCTCTTCTGATGAATAAGATCACAGTGGCTCAGTGGTTAGCACTGCTGCCTCACAGCACCAGGGACGCTGGTTCAATTCCCACCTCGGGCGACTGTGTGGAGTTTGCGCATTCTCCCCGTGTCTGTGTGGGTTTCCTCCGGGTGTTCAGGTTTCCTCCCACAGTCCAAAGATGTGCAGGTTAGGTTAATTGGCCATGCTAAATTGCCCATAGTGTTAGGTGCATTAGTCATGGGGGAATGGGTCTGGGTGGGTTTCTCTTCGGAGGGTCGATGTGGGCCGAAGGGAATCTAATCTAATCATGGCTAATCTGACTGTAATCTCAAATCCACATTCCTGCCAAACAATGATAAACTTTCGCCTCTTGCTCAGCAAGAATTTGTTTACCACTGCCTTAAAAATGCTCAAGGACTCTGCTTTCACCATCTTTTCAGCAGCAGAGTTTTAAAGACTCATGATCCTCTCCTCAAAGGAATGTAGGGATAAAGCTTTCACCACACTGACTGGATTTCAGACAACTTCATTTCTTCCAGTTTGGTTTCTTGAAGCTCAGCTAACTTATGCGGTCAGCTGAGTGTTCTGGCCGTTTTATGTTGTGTTTTTCTTTTCCCTTTTAAACCCATTTTAGCCCATGAAAGTCCCAGGTATTAGATTGTGGACATTAAAAATTAGTAATCCAGTTTTTATCACTGGTCATGACAGGTTTAAGATGGTGACACATTAACATTTCCTTCAGGGTAACTGTAGAGGGGTATTAAATGCTGGTGGTGGAGTGAGCAATGCTGACATCTCATGAAAGAATTAAAAACATCCAGATGTTTCAAATGTCTAGGAATTTGATGTAATTGTGTCCATGTTTTGCAGTTAAAGTAGTTACCTGAGCGTCCAATGCAGAATCCGGATATATATGCTTACTGCCATTGGAAATTAATTATGTGCTAATGCACAGGCAGACACAGAGAACAGAGATGTGTAAGGTCCATGCCTGAAATGGGCAATGGATACTTTACATAAACAAGCCGGGACGTAAACACCACCCCCACCCCCATCCCATTCCCTTTCTCTTTCCCAAACACTCACTCCTGTGAAATCTCCCCTTGCAGGATCGCTTTGCCCTGCACCCAACAATAATGAGGTGAACAAATTAAAATTAATTTCAGTTTGAGTTTTACCAGGTTTTAAAGACTTACAATATTATTACTTGTTAACACCTTGATGAATTAAAGCTAATGTTTGCAAGGAGGCAAGTAATTAACAGATGACTCAACGAACATAAACTGTAACTGACGCCTGACACAATGGGGGAGGAAAAGCTGACGTCTACTCTCAGCCCATGAGAGATACGATCTGACAAGCCTGTTCGAATCACTCTACATGTCTGACTTCAGAAGGTAAACAGAAGAGAGACAGACTACATGTATGCATGAGGCAAGTTTAACATTTAACATCACAATATCAGTCAGACATTGGCCAGCAAGAACATTCACAAGAGTCTCAGGCAAGCAACAATGCTACTTCATATTCTGGTGCTGGATGAGTTTAAGGTAAAGGATTGTAATTCTGAAGATCGGCAAACTTTGTAAAATTCCCTGCAGATGTTATTTCAGCAAAACCTCAGAAAAACGTTCCAGTGAAAAAGAATCTCCTTAAAGCTGCAGAAACGGACTAGTTGTAATACAGGCAACTTAATCAAAGTATTACAGTTCACTGTTGAGAAATTACAGTTAACTGTGAGGCATACCATTTTTGGTTACACTGATACTTGATACCTAATCACTGGTTGTTCTTGAGTTCAAACATTTGATCTTTAAGGATGGTTCTTGTTATTATCTGTCACTGAGTTTTAGTAAAACATGTTTTAAATAGCATATCAAAACAACCTTAAGGACTGTTTTATGATTATTAGATAGATGTTAGTTGTAATTTGACTGCCTTGTTCTTGAAGTACAGTATTAGTCTCCCTACCTCTGAACCCAGAAGTCTGGGTTCACATCCCACCTCCTCCAGTGGTCTGTATTAACATTTTTTAACAGGTTGTGTAGAAAATATCTACAAGAGCCTGAATTCCTCCTCTCTCCCCTCACCCCATGCAAATTGTCTCACCATCACTTTAACTCTGGCCAGAGTCTCTCCCTGATCCTGGTCCTTCCATGGGAATATTTCCACAGCCTCTGACGCTGCTGTGCGAAGGAGTCCCTCCCCTGAGTATCCAGTGTGAAGCCTAACACCACGTTGGGCCCAATCTCAGTTTTGAGTACCTACATCAGACTGCAAAGGGTCACCCCTTTGCTGGTGCAAATCTCGGTGGAGACATGGGACCCATGTTCCTGACCTTTTTCTCACCTTATCTCTGCCCTCTGAGTTAGAGGTTAGGCCTGAGGTAGTGATAGGAATTTTGAAGCTGGCTGTAATCCTTTGAAGGAGGGAAAAAAGACTTCCTGATCATACAGTCCAATAAAAAGAGGGCCATCATTTATAAAGAGTTTGTTAAACCATGAAAATAAAGGAAATCCAAATCATCTCTACTTATGTATTAAAGGGTTTAAAGAAAAGATTAAGGATATATATCTTTGTGGAATTCCAAACTCACTTTCTCCATACTGTGAAATCACCGCTATTAGTTACCTATTAGTCATCTTTTTGAAGATTATATCTACATCATCAGGACAGTGGTGGAATAGGGCTCCTGAGCCAGGATATATCTGCTCTGATTGCTTTTTTTCCCTTATTTTCTCATTTCCTGTTTTTACTTCCTCTTTCCTTTACTGACCGCTCATCCTGAGCTCAAACGGCATGGGCGGTGAGTGAGCCCTTACCTACTTTTCTGGGCTCAGCACGGGACCTGGCATCGAAATCAGCGGCTGCTACATTGGCTGAGGCAAAATCGGCGAGGTAGGCCCAGCCATGAAAGGTGGTGCCTGTGGCTTGGTGACTTCGTCAAAAGTTGGGTCTGACGCTGGTGGTGGTGACACAGTGGCAGAAGGGCATCACATCAAGGTGGGCCCAGCGGCAAGAGAGGCTACTTTGATGTTAGTGGGCCCAGTGCAGTTGGCGATGGTGGTGGAGATTTAGCGAAATATGGTGCCCGAAGAGTGGCAATATCAACATTGGTTGGGTCCAGTGTGGATGGTAGTGAGACAATGGAGGAGGGATGGCGGTGCAGGCATCGTTGAGGATAAGTTGACTCAGGACTGATGGACTCTCTTTAAGCTATATCTTCCTATTTTGTTTCTTTATTCTTAAAACTGCAGGTCATACTGCTATAATACGTGTTTCATAAATGCAAATTTGCTGTGATGCTATTGATAAATTGGGGACACTGTTTCTATCGTGCGAACTTTTAAAATGTGTATTGGTTATAATGTGATTCTGGCCCCATTAGCTGAAATGGTGTTGTTATTACACAAGTTTCCTATAACACAGGGTTACATGAGAATGACACCACTGCATTATAGCAGAACCGACTATGTTCGACATGGCGGTAGATTGTGGAGACAGCTTTTCACTATATTTTACTGTTTTTCTCACTTTCAAACACATAACAATAAAATCGTTCATTCATTTATAAAAATCATTCATTCATTTTAGTCTGAGCGTGCAGGATGCACTATGTTCAAAGTACTGGTCCAATCTTTGATGCTGACTGTGTGATTTATCAGTGATAATTTCTTTGCCTGCACAGGAATCTGTTTGAAACATTAAATCAAGGAATTGCTTATTTCCTTACACTCTCTAATCTGTTGGCAAGTGCAGGTCAAACAAGTTTTTTTCGAAATTCAGTCATGGGATGAGGGCGCCACTGGTTAGTTGGCATTTATTGCTCATCCCTAGAGTCAATTACATTGCTGTGGGTCTGGAGTCACATGTAGATTAGATAAAGGTGGCAATTTCCTTCCCTAAAGGGCATTATTGAATTAGATGGATTTTTCTGACAATCAACAGTGAATTCACGGTCGTCATTGGAGTATTTATTCCAGATTTTCATTGAATTCAAATCCCATCACCGGCTTTGGCAGAATTCAAATCCGGGTCCACAGAACATGACCTGGGTCTCTGGAATAACAGTCCAGCAATAAAACCACTAGGCCATTGCCTCCTCTAGATGTCTTTTATGTTCATTAAAAAAAGTTACATCTATTATTTATTTATAACATGATTTGAAATAAAAGGTCTAACATTACCAATTTACCAATGCTGGTGAGTGAGCAGGTGCTGCATGTGCCGGGATGCAGTTAAGCTGATCAGATGATAGTGAATCATTCTATGGTTCTCCATGTGCTTGAGAGACAACAGGCCACAAGGTCGTGTGCTGCAAGTTGAAGATTGCAGATTGCGTGAAATTCTCTCCAATACAAAGGAGAGGCATATTGATAAGGAGAAGAGGTGATGTGGCGGGAATGTCAAGACTTTTCTTTATAGTTTCACGCGTAGAATGCTTTCCAAAAGAGATCCTCATGGGAACATTTCCAAACTACTCAAGACACATTATTGGGCCCTGTCGGATTTATATGAAGGTCAGGGCCCTAATATATTTCATATATAAGTGGTGAAGGGGAAACACTCTTCTTTACAACCTCTGTGAGTTTCCAGGTCAAGAAATGACTTATGCACTTCAGCACATCTTGCAACTACTTTTGTAATGACATCCCAATAGTTCTCTTCTCACATCATACTGTTATATAATCTGTGATTTAATTTTGTGAGATACTGAGATTTAAAATAAATGCTTGCATATAAAAAGCACAGTTTTCTGATTTGTATCGATCTCTCCCTTCCATACCTAATATATTCCTCTTCCTTTCACCTCTGTTGAGGTTTAATTTTTAATTTTCACTCTCATGAGGAAGCCCATCCATTGGTGGGAAGCACATACTAGAACAGTGGGCTAGTACGGTGTATGGACTTCCAAATTTTCAAAGCAATTCTCTGAGGATTGTAAACACGGGCTGTATTTTTAATATTCATTGTTGTGGGTTATACTCTGTTCTGGGAGTATATAAAATTGCCTGTTGTATATATCCTTGCCAACTCTGTTCTCTGCTTACAGGCTATTATAATTTTACATAGAATAAATTGAAGACCTGCAATGATACCTGTTCTGTGTTTTTAATGTAATGTTGGAGTCTACTCTGTCAACTGCACTCAACACTGCCACGTTAACCACTGAATCAGTCACTCCATTTGGCTTCCAAACAATGAAGTGCAACTTGCTGTCAAGTTTGGACGATAATCGACATTGACATTGGTATATGAGGAATTCACGGTGTACCCTGGAGAATTCCATTTACTATCAGTATCTGAATTAAAGATTTTTCAGAGGTCATCATTGGTTTTCATGGCAGTGCAGGCAATACTAATACTATAAAGAGTCCCTGCTGTGCCTTCCTGCTGCTTTTACTTCCCAGAACTGACATTGATTAGATTCTCATGTTTGCCACATTAACTCCTCCAACTTTAACCATTTGAACTTCCAGATATTGATCATTACTTTTTGACATACCTTACAAATTCCCAGAAGTTGTCCCCTGATCCTAAGCAAATCAATCCATCTTCATAGAGTAGTTTGCTTAAGCTAAAATTTTGGACTAAATCTGAATTACTTTTTCCTGAGAATGGTGTGATTTTCAACTTATTGTTGTTTAAGAAAGTGTGCATTTATATAGTGCCTTGTTGCATCTTCAGACTCACTCAGAGCAATTCATATCCAAGTCTCCCATGCCCCTACAGCTGGGAACTACCTCTACAAAAATATCAGTCTGTGGAAGAGTGAGGTTTACAAGACTAAAGAGATCAAATGGGATACTTGAGTGCATCTCAAGCTAAACCAGTAAGTAGTGATCCGAATTCTTGGGCCTATCAAAATTAGGCCGAAGAAACTGCAGTCAGTTCAACCATGCGACATCAGAGAAGCTCGCTCACTCACTTCTCCGTCCACTTTACCTTTGCAGAAAATCTCCAAATTATTAAATTATTACAAGCTTTCCGTTCAAAAAGCTTTTCTTTCTGTTTGAAACTCTATTGTTTGAGATAATGTTGACCAAAACTCATGAAGATAAATTCTTGGAATAGCATACATAAATGGGCTGAATTCTCCTTGGGTTCCAGGGAGCAGCTATCAAAACACATTTCTGATTTTACCTCAATCTATTTCCCTGCAAAGAGATTTTCATTGGTATTAGGAAGGTCAATAACATCTGACTGTAAAATCCCACTAAAAATGTAAAATCACTGTAGTTTTACCAGATAATGAGATTGTTCTCCCATCAGAGAGAGACAACTGGCAGTGGTTTAACGTGAGGGTCACCAACTACAGGTAAGGGGAGAGATTGAGAAGAAGAGTCCTTCTTGTCAGCCTCAGCTGGAGTGGAAATTGAACATGCTGTTGGCGTCACACAACATTGCAAACCAGCCATCCCGCCAATTGAGCTAACTGACCTCCAAAACAATAATAGCACAAGAGACCAAAATTTAACACAGGAATTTTCGCTTTCGCTTTCTCTTTCTCTGCTGCCATCCTGCCTTAACTTGTGACCAGGGCACAGCATGGATGCTTTACAACATAGGCTTTACATTGCAATGAAAGATACTTAATAACTACTGAAGGACCTTTGTTTATGAAACTGATATGAATTTAAACAATAATGTGGTGTGGTGCATTATAGTTCATTGGAGTCCACATGATTATGGTAACATGACTTAGACTGGAGCCTATGGAGAATGACAGGAGAGGGTCCAATCCTTTCCATGACAAGGCTAACTAGGAATTCTCTGTTGCTTCTCCCCCTGCCATTGGTGTGTGTTAGAAGGATATACAGGTTGATACTGATCCTTTTGGTTGAGTATTGCATACCCCACCTCTGGTGCTGGGTTGGTAGTCGAACCTGGAACACTGTGGAGTGACTGGAATGAGGTCAGCCAGATGGACCACATAGAATATGAGTTCCCTGATTGGGGCTGTTAATCTGGTCCAATCAAGGAGTGCTGTCTGATAGGTATAAACAAGCACATGAGAGTTTCTGTTCACTCTGAGAACTAGCTCAGAGAACGTGTAACATGAGAACATGTAAAGGGTGAGTTGGTGACGGGATACCAACCTCTGTGGAGTTAATTTAATAGAGACGAGAGTGAGATTAATGATGTAACCATACAAAAGTGCATACTTGCTGAAGCCTAGCTGGACTTTAAACAGGTACTACAACTCGCTTTATTATTGGAAAATTCAGCAAGTGGAGCAGTTGGGTTAGGGGTATTCAGATGGAAATGGGCACCCACATTGAGCTGACTGAGCTTGGGGAACCACTTGAGTGAAGGTAATAGCATAGCCTCACTCAGGACACAGCCCCAAACAAAGCCAAGCCTTGGCCAAACGTTTAACATTTTCTTCAGGATCTGACAGCCAAGACATAGCCTTTAGGGAAGTGAAGAAGCAGCTATTGTTGTCTCTAAGATGTTGGTGCACTATGATCCCAAGTGAGACATGGGGTGCTGACATGTGATGTATTCCCATATAGTATCCAGATAGTATTGGCTCATAGATTGCCCATTAGAGAGGTGCTCCCAATAGCATATGCTTCCAAGACTTCAGCTGATGCAGAGTGCAAATACTCTCAGGCGGAGGAGGAAGGTTCGGTGGTCATCTTTGGTGTGAGAAAATTCCACCGTTACCTTTATGACATAAATTTGTAATAGTAACAGACCACAAACCTCGGCTGGGGCATCTCGAAGTAGGGAAGGCCATGCTACCTATGACTTCAGATCGAATTCAGTAGTGGGCTCTCATTTAAGTGCGTCCAATTACAATTGAAACACTATCCATGAGGCCAAGTAGCCAATATGGATGCCTTGTGCCACCTCCCGTGGCCTCAACATTCTTGGTCATTGTGGACACCCTCTCAAAGTGGTTGGCTCTATGCAGAGCTCATTCATCAAACACTAGAAGAACTGTAGAAAAGCCACTAGCATCTTTTGCAATACATGGGTTCCTGGAATTATTGGTCACAGAGAACTGGCCATCATTTTCCAGTAGGGAATTAAAGTATTTCCTCAAGTCAAATGGCATTTGGCATATCAGGACAGCTCCATAGCACCCATCATCCAATGGTCTGGTGAGAAGAGCAATCCAAACTTTGAAGGCGGGCTTAAAGAGACAACTCACAGGAAACCAAACTGTCCCAGTTCCAATATGATATAGAACCACTCCTCATGCATCTACAGGGATAGCTCCAGCAGTGTCCTTACTGGGGAGATGACTCCATACCAAGTTAAATCTGATCTTCCCACACCTGGGTGGAGAGGGTGAAACAGCATCAGAAATGTCAGTGCCGAGCACAAGACTCCTATAAGCGAGAGAGACTGTTGACTTTGGGATGAAGTTTGGTATAGGAACCGCAGGAATGGCCCTGCATGGGTAAGACGCAGGGTATGTGAGGTCAGGTCCAATGATATACAAAGCTCAGGGAGGTGCAATGGTCCTGAACTAGCATGTGACCATATGAAAGCTACAACATCACAATCAGGCCAGCAGCAATACATACCCAGCCCCTCAGAACAACCAGAAAAGCTGTCAGAAACCCTGGGTTCTCTCCCTCCATCTTGCATCAAAGAAACCTTGGAGTCTGAAATGGGCACAGCAGATATCACCACCTCTGATGTCATTACTGCCTGAAGAAGAGGATGAATTTCTTCCAAGGCACTCTGATTGCAAGAAATGGGCTACAGGCTGGTTCATGCTGCTTGCATTCAAGGCTGAGTCAGAGGACCCGGTGCAAAAACGCCCCAGAAGATACTCCAAGAAAAATAAAATCATCTGTCCCTGGACTTAGAAGGGGAGGGATGTAGTGATTGTAACAAGGTCTTCCAGGTGGACCTCAGAATATGAATTTCTGATTGGACCAGATTAACTTGGTCCAATCAAGGAGCCCAGGTTGACAGATATACACAAGAGTGTTCAAAGTTCTTTTCACTGAGAGCTGGGTCTGAGGGAGCCAGACAGTGTCAAGTACTAGACAGTGTAAATAAAGAGTGACTTGGTGACGGGATACCATCCTCTGTGGAGTTACTTCACACACACACCACAAGACTTCTCTCAATGAACCTTCTATAAAAGCTTTATTTCTATTTCTAAATAGGTGACACATTGTAGGTATAAGTTGTAAGAAAATTCAGTAAACAATGATCAATTTGATTTCAATTTCATTTTAACCATTTCAAGTTCAAGGATTTGCTGATTTAAACATTCAATTGTTGTAATTAAGCAATAGCTGATTACTATTTGAATAATTGGACAACAGTACAATGGTGTTTTTGTGTTACTTTGAGATAGTGTAATGAGTGTGCTGGGTTTTATTGTCACAATGAGCCAACAACTGCATTACTGAGAGCGAGGAATTTCAATTGTGGATCAATGAATCACTGTCTTAAAAAATACTCAATTGTTTACCACTCTGTCAGTTCTGAGAAAACACCTTAAAAATCAATGCTCCATTAAAACCACGTCAGATGAGAAATAAATCCATGTCGTTCAACAATTCAGTGTCAATCTCAAACAACAGTGAATGTACTAAATGTCAACTCCCTCATTTTGTGTATGAATAAAGAAATCTATGTATCTTCTTAACAAGGTGGCAGTGTGCCAGGTAGATTAATGTGCTCTTCCTGGGACAGGGTTCAATGGGGTCTGATGGATTCCTCGTCTTCTCCTGAAGGGTATGACTGATCCTGGGTAAGCATTTCTGCACTATGGTGAATATTGTGAGTGTCAGTAGGCGGCATGACGACATTAAATTGAACTGGATTCTGTCCCTTCCCTTGTTATGTCCACAAACATCTATGTGCGCACTCTTAAATATATGCTCAACATTGTTTGTCAGGAGTGTGAACTGAATGGCTATCTATTAAACATGGAAACATCAATTTATCTAGGCCTTACTAACTGAGAGATACTGAGGCGAACTTTACTCCACTGCCATTTTATCTGAAATGAGCAAATTATGTACAGACCTGGGAACTTTGTCCTCAGTACCTGGGCTAGGGAAGGCAGAAATCTACCAGGGTTTCTATGACTGACTACAGTTCAGTGCTGCAATATTTGTATGTGTGAATGTTCAGGCACAGACAATGGCATGGATTTGTGGTAATCTTAATGCTGAGGCTATCATAGGTCTTCACTAGTAAGTGGAACAACAACTTTTGGTGTCTGCCCTTGTCTATGTTTAAATGTGGAAATCCAAAGTTTGCTGTCAGCAGAGTTTGATTACTTCACATGGCACCTTGTTTGTGAGCCACATCCATGAATGACAATGTGTTGATATAACAAAAATAAAGTAAACTTGCCAAATTGCAAATGGCTGAGAACATTAGGCATGCTGCATTCAAGCATGTGTAAGTTTGTATTGGAATGATAAGTGCTAATTACTGCTGAAAAATATTTACGATCCTGAAAAGCAAATTTATGAGTTGGAGTTTCATTCCCTTAAAATAAAATTTGTGTTGGAAGCATAAAGTTTTTTTGAATAGAATTCTGATTGTCTCTCTTATCTACCTGCTTTCATCTCATATATGTTTCCAAGCCTTAATGTTTCTTTCTGCACATGATTTCAGTTTGTCGTTCCTGGTTTGGATTTCTCATTCCAATTGCCATACTTGGGAATGGAAATAGGTTGTCACTACATCAGTGATACAGGCATGGAAGAGACACCTAACTATTCGGTATGGGCAGGTAATGCACACATGCTCATTCTGTACTTGAAGTGTGCTACCTGTCATACACATTGGGGTTGTTTTATTGAAAAAAAATTAAAAATCGGGGGACATTAGAAAAGTAATGGTGTTTGAACAAAACCTGATTCAAATCTAAATTGTAAAGGTGACCACATCTAAAAAAGGGCAACTCTGTTGCCAAAGAAACTACAGATTTTCCTGTTGCTCATGGGAAACTCCTTTGCAGATCAATGCTCTCTGAGGTTAATGACACCGTGCTGCAATAAACCAGCCTGTGATTTATAATCACCAATAATAGGCAGACAAGATTGATAAATTCTTGATGTCACAAGGAATTAAGGGCTACGGGGAGAATGCAGGTAAGTGGAGTTGAAATGCCCATCAGCCATGATTGAATGGCGGAGTGGACTCGATGGGCCGAATGGCCTTACTTCCACTCCTATGTCTTATGGTCATTTTTTGACTTTGCTCAGATATAAGTGCGAAATAACTGAGTTCTTTACATGCGTACTATCAGCATTTTCATTTTCTTCAAATACTGCCAAGTGCAAATAACAACCCAAGACTGAAAATGATGGTTATTATATAACAAAACTTGAAAAAAATGGTCTTGATTGTGGCAGCATTGTTAAAATATCATAAAAGAGTGTGGTTGGTGAAAGCACCTTCATTAAGATTTCATAAAAGTGGATTTAAATGACCTTTCTTCACAAATCATACTTTTTCCAAAACAATAAGGCAAAAGTGTCAGGATTACAGACTTTAGATCTCATCTTTGCACTCACTTTGGAACTGTTTATTAATTTCCTGGCAGAAGTGTTTCAAAACTCCTAAGAACTGACAAGAAATATTGAATATTTTCTTATGTAATTTGCTTTGATCTACATTTCTGACAGGATTTGTAGTGGAGGAGACACCTCTGAGGGAATTCTCTTCTGAGGGAAATATTTCTAAAAATCTTCAATATAGGTTTTCCACAGTGACATAAACCTCTTGGGGACTTTGGAGTTCCTTTTTTCCCTGAGATGTGGTATATCGGTGAGACCATGCATGTGCCGCAACAACCGATGAATGGACACCGCACATTTGCGCAGAATGTTCCCTCCCAGTTTTAACACATAGTGGCTCAGTGCTTAGCACTGCTGCCTCACAGCACCAGGGACCCAGGTTTGATTCCAGCCTCGGGCGACTGCCTGTGTGGAGTTTGCACATTGTCCCCGTGTCTGCGTTGGTTTCCTCCGGATACTCCAGTTTCCTCCCACAATCCAAAGATGTACCGGTCAGGTAGATTGGCCGTGCTAAATTGCCTGTAATGTTAAGTGCATTAGTCAGAGAGAAATGGGTGTGGGTGGGTTACTTTTTGGAGGGTTATGGACTTGTTTGGCCAAAAGGCCTGTTTCTGCACTATAGGAACTGTGTAGGAAATCTAATCAGTCAGAGAACACTTCAGGAGTCAGGGACTTTCAGTCTCTTTTGGGTAAGCGTCCTTCAAGGCGACCTTTGAGGTACACAACAACGCAGAATCGCCGAGCAGAAACTGTTAGCCAAATTCCATAACAATGAGGACAGCTTCGACTGAGATCTTGGGTTCATGTCGGATTACATGTAACCCCACCATATTGTTCTGTGTAAAATCTTCCTTACTGTTTTTTTTGACACCATCACATTGATAACTTGTTATGATTTCGCTGCCTTAATTAGTTCGTACAGTTTTGGATTACTTGTTACTTTGGTTAGACTCCCATTATGCAATTCTTATACCTATCATGTTTTTCCAGCCATTTGGGTTATCTATAGCACCATTTTATATTTGAATTTTTTGTAATTATCTCTCTGCCTTAATTAATCGGATCATAGGTCATCCCTTCACTTGCCATTCAGCTGTTGACACTTTACTCACACCGTTTGACACTTTGATTACCTGTAGAAACTTGTTCTTCAGCCTGTCGATACTCCACTCACACCGTTTATATTATCTTTTGACACTCTTCATTACCTAGGATTATCTCTTTGCATGTGAGTTCTCTGCCTGTGCGCTACCCTCCACTTGATGAAGGAGACATCGCTCTGAAAGCTTGTAAATTCAAATAAACCTGTTGGATTAGAAACTAGTGTCATGTGATTTCTGACTTCGTCCACCACTGTCCAACAACAGCACCTCCACATCATTCATTTTCTCCAACAATATAAACCTCTGCTCCCACCTGACTCAAACTTCTGAAGGGCAACCTCTCTTCAGTTTGGCGTTTTAAAAGTTTTGTCTTAATTGTGACTTTTAAAACATCTTAAGCAAATCAATAAACAGTGATGGATGACATCAGTATTTCTGTAACATTTCGAATCGTAAGGGAATGGTTTACAATAAATTGTAAAAATGGGATTATGCGAAAATACTATTTTTAGGTGCCATCCATTGCTAATACTTGGATAAGATCTTAAGGTTTAAAGCATTTCGGAACCATTTACTTTTGCAGTTCAGTGACTATTTTTTATGCAGCACCTCAGTCAATTCTTCCCACAGTGAGAATGATGAACTATTCATTCAACTGAAGCAATCGGCTTCAGTGCTTCTCGGTAACTTTAGAGCAATTTGGATGACCTGTCAGTTTCGTCTACACGCTGAGGGGTTTGAATTGTGCACCCTAGTGGAAAAAAAGACTGAAACTTAATCACATCTCTGGCATATTCTGACATGAAGCTCTGCAAGATCTTAAATCTATAACATTGATGTGCAATGAGTTTCAATCACAGTAGTAGCAAGCCAGTCATGGGTGTGATATTCTGTGATTAAATAGAAAAGATTGGTCATGTTCAAAACTATCCAAGGATAATATCTACTAAGTGTTACTAAACAACTTAAGCTGGTATATTTTGTTGTTGAATAGTTTTAAAATCTCACTAAATTAAAACTAGTCTTCAGTTGTATTTGTATTTCAAGTGTGAAATATGCAAGAAGCATATAAAGATGTATTATAAGCTAAAACAAGGGAGAACACACATCTTCAAAGGTTTGATGGAATCAGATAAAGACGTTGTTATGAGTCATTTCTGAACACATCTTCAAGAATCTGACACCTGAGTTTAAAAAAAAACCTTGCTGCATGTATATCCGATGAAACGGATGTGAGCCTGAATATAATGCTGTGTGTGGTGGCTGGTGACATCACTCAATGGCTTACTTCCATTCCTAATGGTAAATTAGTTAGTGAGTGAATAATTAGCACAAAGAAGTGAGGATTAGTAGTAACTGGTGTGTGGCCAGATTTTATTTGTGGCTGAGTGCAGCGCTTTGCTGCCTGGGAGTGTGGTGGAAGCAGATTTCATAGGAGGTTTCCAAAGACAGTTGGAGATATATTTGAAAGAGAGGAACGTAGAGGGCTACAGAGATAGGGCTGGAGAATGGGACTAGCTGGGTAGCTCTTTTGGGACCTAGAACAGACACGAGGGACTGAATGGCCTCCTCCTGTACTGATCCTGATTGTTAGTGCTGTTAAAAGCATACAATTGGTGATAACATTAGTGAGGGCCATGATGATTATTGTTCAGCAGATGAACTGCAGAGAGACACTACACAGAATTTTAAAAGTATCACATAAAGGTATAGGATTCCCTCAATGACTTTGTTTCATCTTTTCTAGAGGAAGGTACACGTGCATTCAAATTGGTGCAATATAAAAGTAAACAATTAAATCACTTAGAAACATCTGCACAAACTTTAAAAGCATAATATTTTTTGACATTTGTGTAGTTATAAATATGTCAATACATGCTATGCCCAAAAGGCAGCAAGACATGACACCAAGCCAGAGAAGTATGTACAACCTGATTGAATCAGGTCTCCAAACTCTCTATGAACTCACCAAGAACAACACTCCTGCTGTGGAGAGCACAAGGTCAACCAGAATTATTATGTATGTAACCTAGAGAGAAAGGACATGACCAGAATGGTCTATTCTGAACAAGAGTCACTGGACCTGAAATATTAACTCTGTTTTCTCTCCACAAATGCTGCCAGACCTGCTGAGTTTCTCCAGCAATTTCTGTTTTTGTTTCTGATTTCCAGCATTTGCAGTTCTTTGGTTTTTCTTTGTTCCATGTTTAGGATGTTACTCAAATTAATAACTACTTCTGTATACCATTTAAAGTCACGGATTTCAATCATGTTATTTCATATTTACTTAAACTTTGACTTTCAATGGTCTCTGCGTCTACATAACCAGCTGAGCTACACTACTCTGCTAAAATTTGTTTTACTGATAAGATTTTAATATTTTAGTCTTCCTTCTAAATCTATTACTTCAGTTTTTGCATATTGAACTGCATCCCTCACCTCCCCTGCTGTTATTAACTCCCAGTAGGTTTCATCAAATTGTAATATTCTTCCTCTAATTTCTAATTTCAGATCACGCACGTGTATGTAGTAGCTTGTAGGGGCAGGTGAAGGCCTAATGGTATTATCACAGACTACTAATTCAGAAACTCAGCTGATGTTCTGAAGACATGTCTTTGAATCCCACCACTGCAAGTGTTGGAATATGAATGCAACAAAAAGAATCTGAAAGTGAGAAGCTACTGATAACTGTGAAACCATTGTCAAAAGAACCCGTCTGGTTCAATAATGTCCTTCAGGGAGGGAATACTCCATCAACACCTGGTCTGGCCTACATGGGTCTCCAGACCCCACATCAATGTGGTTGATTTTTAACTGCCCTGTGGGCAATAAATGCTCAGTGATGTCCTTGTGTCATGAATGAATAAAGAAAATTATCAATGAGCTCCCTAGATTCTTGTGTAGAACATCCCTATAACTTGGGTAATGTGGAGTTAAATGAATTGTACTTTTACTGCAGATATAGATACTGAGTATGTTTGAAGGAGAGTGGTGTCATGGTAACAGCAGATCACACAGAACTGGAACCTGCATTTATGGGTACAGGATGAAGCCCCATCAGAGTTTTTAAAATCTAAAGATCTTCCACTACACAAAATAATGCAGTGTGCCGAACATTGCAAGCAAAACAAGGTTTTATTCAAGCTGCCTGAGATTGTTCTTGGACTCAGACCTTTGACACTGACTCAGTCCAGTTTGTTGATCATAAAGATATGAATGAGCCAGCAAAACATAGCTATCAGCAAGATCTGGTTTACAGCAGCCTATCTGCTGTTATCATGGACAGTCAATGCCATTCCATGAATGTGCGAGCAATGGAAACAGACTCCCAGGAAATGGCAAGGGAGCATATGTTTCTCAAGCATAAGAATGTGTGTGGTGGGGGTTGGGGTGGGGGGGGCGGGGTGAGGTGGTGAGATTTTTAGT
Organism: Hemiscyllium ocellatum; assembly: GCF_020745735.1. Lineage (NCBI taxonomy): Eukaryota > Metazoa > Chordata > Chondrichthyes > Orectolobiformes > Hemiscylliidae > Hemiscyllium > Hemiscyllium ocellatum. The sequence continues at coordinate 28,860,879 of NC_083431.1, forward strand.
CAAATATGAGTAGAAATGGTGCTGTAAAAGAACTAAGTTTAATGTGAAGTAAAAGGAATTATGCCTTTACACTGGATATAGGGACTGAGCATATGTAAAAGGCAGCTGTCACATTTTAATAACAGTGAACTGTAGCCAGGGTCTTTAAGGCTCCAGGTAAGATACTATTCTCTGTATATAATTACGTGCAAAATTACATGTTGCTGTTCTGTCTCAAAATTTTAGCTTTCACATTGCTACGTTATGTAGAAGGGGTGTCAAAAAGATTTTTTTTTCTCAAGGTCACTTCTTGAGGGCTACATTTTGATTTTTGAGGTTTGCTTTTCTCATTCTCATTACCTTATCTATTAGGCAAAGCCTGTTGTGTAAAAATAATACCTTTTGTACTTGTGTTGACATATCAGAAAATTGGACTTACACACAAGTGGAATTGGAATAATTAACTGTCAACTCTCCATTAAATTTAAAGTCGCAGCACACAAGGAAAGTATTAATTTCCTGGACACCATAGTTTTGGTTAATTAAACCAAACAAGCACAAATAAACAAGTTTTCTTTCCTCAAAATATCTGATACACACTGTTATACATAAGAAAGCCATCACTTTGAACACCCCGTCCAAAGACTGGGGAGATCCCAACTAATAATTTCATCACACATACCTAAAGCTGAGACACTAACCAATCAGCTGCCATCCCATTTCAGATCTCAGATCTCATTCTCAGATTTAACGTTATCATTGAAAATTGTCTGTATTCTATCCAGTACAATCACTTATACAGGTTTAAACTTGAGATTCCACATTCATTTATCATGAATTTGTTTTCGCAGTGATCTGTTTGTCTTGGCAGAGTATTTCCTTGCTAACTGTTTTTAAAGCTCTTCTCTCTCCTTTACAGTTTCTCCTCCTCCTATTTGTGAAACCTCCCTCTCCCCAAATGCTCCTCTTGCAGCCCCCTTTAATCTATGACACCTCTTGCAGCCTCATTCTTCCTCTGACAGCTTTTACCTTCTTCTACACCCCAAACCCGTTGTAACGCCCTGCCCTTCCATGTCCTTACCTGATTTCTGAATGGATGTTTCCACTTTTAGGAGAGATGAAATCTCGGGGCTTGACTTAAAAATACGGTGTTTCACATTTAAGGAGATGCGTTTTTTTAAAGAGAAAGTCTTGAATCTGAAATTCTCTTCAATGCAAAGTGAGGGAGGTGGGTATTTGAATATTTGAATTGAATTGAATTGAATTTATTATCACGTGTACCGAGGCACAGTGAAAAGCTTTGTCTTGCAAGCAATACAGGCAGATCACAGAGTTAAGTAGCGTAGATAAGTAAATAATAGGTGAACAGTGGCAAAAAAAAAACACAGGTCCAGGCGGATGTTAAGAGTTTGTGAGTCCATTCAGTATTCTAACAACAGTAGGGTAGAAACTGTTTTGAAACCAGCTGCAGCGTGTATTTAACCTACTGTACCTTCTCCCCAATGGTAGAGATTGTAGAAAAACATTGCCAAGGTGGGATGGATCTTTGAAAACGCTGGTGGCCTTTCCTTGACAGCGGGCCTGGTAGATGGATTCTATAGATGGGAGGTTGCCTTTGTGATTGTCTGGGCCGAGTTCACCACTCTCTGTAACCATCTCCGACCTTAAATGCTACAGTTGCCATACCAGGTAGTGATACATCCAGACAGAATGCTCTCGATGGTGCACCTATAAAAGTTGGTCAAATTTCCTCAGCTCCTGAGGAAGAAGAGATGCTGTTGGGCCTTTGTAACCAGTGCGTCCACATGAAGAGTCCAAGAAAGCTTGTTATGGATGACCAGTCCCAGGAACTTGACACTCTCCACTTACTCAACATCTGTGTTGTTAATGTGTAGGGGGACATAGTAACATCCCACCGAAAGTCAATAATGAGTTCCTTGGTTTTGCTGGCATTGAGAGCTAGGTTGTTCTCAGTGCACCATTTTTCCAGGTCTTCCAACTCCCATCTGTAGTCTGTTTCATTGCTATCTGAGATTCATCCGACTATGGTGGTATCATAGTCTGGTATTTGGCGACACAGTCATGGGTATACAGTGAGTACAATAGAGGGCAGAGTATGCACCCCTGGGGGGGGCTCCAGTGTTGAATGTAAGTGAGGATGAAATATTGTCCCCAGTCTTCACTGATTGTGGCCTGTGGGTCAGGAAACTGAGGATCCAGTTGCAGAGAGTCGGGCTTCGTCTGAGATCACTAAGTTTAGTAATCAGCCTCGAGGGGCTAATGGTATTGAAGGCTGAACCATAGTCAATGAGTAGGATCCTTACGTAGTTGTTCTTGGTATCAAGATGTTCTAGGGAGGAGTGAAAGGCAAGTGATATGGCAATTTAAGGCTGCAGTAAATTCTTGACTAACAAGGGTATCTAAAGGCTGGTGGGGAGCAGTTAGGTGGAATATTGAGTACTGTGATCAGATCAGCTGTGATCCTATTGAATGGCAGAGCAGGTTTGAAGGACTGAATGGCCCCTTCCTGTTTCTGATTGGTATCTGCATATATAAGGCTGTTTAACACAGTTGGTCCTTGGAGAAGGTTTGCAGTCTTATGTAATTGTTGAGAGACTTAACTAATTGTGATTGTACGTACCAGTGCCAACCTGGCTTTCTATTACCTGAAATTAAGACTATGGTGCTAAAGAAATTGAGCTAACTACTTCGGTCTTTACTTCAAATAATGTAAAGCCACATCGATATTTTGAAGGGATAAAAGATGTAGTTTCATATGAATCTCAGTCAGTATCTGACATCTGCAAATTCAATATCTGTTACCTGAACTGAGACCAATGCAGGTCTTTTTAATACTTTTATTATCAGATTCAGCTGACATATCTGGTACTTGCTGCTTTTTTATCAAACATATGGCAGTCCATTTTCTGTCAATCACTTTTCAAATATTTGAGCCTTTCTTTGCTGTTGCATTTGATCATTTCTGGTGTTTGCTGTGACTCTGTTCTTCATTATACAGGAATATATTTTCCGTTCTTCTGAGAAAAAATTCAGTTGCATATTTACTTATGCTGGACTGAAGTGTCATGTAAACATGTAGACAATTTTAATAATTAGAACTGGGAGAAAAATAATTTATTCAAATGTTTGAGCAGGCAAATGTCGAATTAGCAGAGGGGTTTTTGGCAAAGTTAGAAGAAGCTAATAATCAGGCCACACAGTCAATACTTTTAATAGCATCATCCTTTCCCTTATTCAATTTTCAATCCATCAGATCCTTCTTTTAAACAATTAATTGCAGTGAATGTGACAAAGATGAAGTGATGTAGCTTGACTGTGGCCTTGTATTCAATATTATTGATGTACAGAACACTTCTCCTTGAAAAATAGCTGTACTAAAGTGTATATTGTTTGGTTGTAAATTGATTTCTTCAGAGCCTTAGCGTAGTTGTTGATCATTGTCAAGTTCCGCAGGGCTGGAAGATATTCTTTCTCATGAACATGCTAACATTATTGAAGTTCTGTTTAAAAACAATTCTAAATGTTTTCAAACATGTTTTCGTGATGAGGATTTGCACCCACCTTTCCCCTCATTCTCTTTATGAATTGTTCATTCTACCTTTTCCTTTGTCAACAACTAATGATAATGACATGGGGCCAGTGATTGTGCTGCCCATCATCCTCCTCCTCCTCCTCCTCCTCCTCTTCCTCCTCTTCCTCAACCTCTGTGATGTTTGACACAGTCAGCAACTGCATCCTTCTCTTTGTTCTGTTGTATTCCTGTGTGAATTCTGGTTCTATTTCTGCTTGTCATAATAAAGCTAGTGCACCTTAGTACTGCTGCCTCACAGCGCCAGGGACCCGGGTTCAATTCCCGCCTCGGGCGACTGTATGTGTGGAGTTTGCACGTTCTCCCCGTGTCTGTGTGGGCTTCCTCCGGGTGCTCCAGTTTCCTCCCACAGTCCAAAGATGTGCAGGTCAGGTGAATTGGCCATGCTCAATAGCCCTTGGTGTTAGGTGAATTAGACGGGGTAAATATAGTGTAGGGGAATGGGTCTGGGTGAGTTACTCTTTGGAGGGTCGGTGTAAGCTTGTTGGGCCGAAGGACCTGTTTCCATACTATAGGGAATCTAATCTAATCTCCTTGTTGGTTTTCTAACCTGTCCTAAAAGCTAGGTGCTCTTCAAGACTTTATCCTTGGTCCTATTCTTTTCCTCATCTACATGTTTCCCTTTTGTAAATGTGCCATACAGTCACATTTTTCAGGTATGCGGTGACAGCATTCCATTTTAACACCAACACCCTTGATTGCTCATTAAGTTATTTGAGCTCAATAGCAGCAAGAACAAAGCAATAAGAACACCTCCTGCTTCAATCTCTGCACTACATTCCTAATTGCCCCCCTTGCTAACTGCTCCCTTAGACCAACGCTGAACTGTGAACCAATTCCTATTTGAGCTAACATTGAAGACCTCTGCATCTATCACATCTCAAATATTATTGAAACTTTTATCTATGTCTTTATTACATCCAAACATCCCTTTATTACCACATTGCTGAGTTCTCCCTTTCATGAATTGTTATTCATCAAAACTTCAAGGACCAAAGTCTTATTACTCCAGTCTTACTCCTATTACTCTGTGCTAGCCAACTTTCATTGGTTGCTTTATCTACACATGCATGAGTTTAAAAATAATTGTGAATATTTATAACTCTATTTCTGGCCTTACATTTCACAAGTTTTGCAATATTATTCAGTTCCAGTGACTTGACTGCAGCCTGCATTTATTTGATATTTCGGTTCCTTGCATTGTATTTCCTCCTGCCTTATGCTTGGCTGCAGGGACTAGCCATTCAGCTGCTGTACTCTGAAGCATTCATGCTCAACCTTGATATCTCTTCAGCTTCCTTCAAAAACATGAGCTAAATCTACTTTTTTGACTGAGGACACAAACATGTATACTCCTTCCTGCATTTCTCAGTTCTAATTATTTTTGCCTCTGTATAGTCCCTGAGGTGTTTGGTTAAATTATTAATTAATTGTATTATTGTTGCTCACCTTCAAATGTCAAAAGACAAGTAATATTATGGTCATCTAAAAATCAAGATAACGGCAGTGGAGTAGGCAGCCTGGGCCTGGGCTTGTCCTCTTTGTCTGCATTTTTTTTTTCTTTCTCTTTTCACTTCTACTCTTTCTTTTCTCTCAAATCTGACAAAGAGAGGTCTTCAGCAGGAGGCTGAAGGGGGGCAGTGTGGCTACAGAGTCGGTCGGTCGGCCTGTGAATCCTGGAAGAGGACTCTTGCTTCCATGTGGATTGGGTCCCTTGTAGCGACATGGCATGGGCTGGAAAGCCTGGAGGGTGGCACCCTCTGAGGCATGGCCAAGGAGAGGAGAAGGAAACATTGGACTCTCTTTGACTTAGAAAAAAATTAAAAGATAACTTAATGTGAATGGCAACTATATGCGGGCAACGATACACACTTCTCACTGTATGTTACATTGAATACATGTGACAATAAAGGATATTTGTAAAGGATATTCTAGTAAAATTGCGATGAGTTGAAACGTATTTGAAATGTTGCATTAAGAAGAGTTTTGAGATGGCTGAGGAAGCTCCTATATACTGTAACCTGGTTTGCCTACAACCCACACTCTCTCAAACAAAAAGGCCAAATGCAAACCCACTGAAGGAATAAATACATGAAAATTATTTTTATTTTCAATGTATACATTGGGCTGACCTTACATAGAAACAAGTTCTTGGAGTTATCTCCAAAAAAGCTCAGTAATCTTTTTCTCTTAGTCCATTGTCTTGCATCAAGTGCAATACATTCTGCCATACTGTCAATGCAGTCAAAAATGTTTTTGATGTTTTCATGGTGCCGTGTGAGATTATGAAGCTTTTCTTTGGCCTTTGTAGTTTCAGTTTGGGAAACAGGTGGGAGAGCAGGGAAGCAGTCATAAAACTCCTCAAGGTCATCTGGAACCTCAGCTCAATAGTATGGGTCATTTTTACATGCATTTTGTCAATAGGAATTTGCTGTAACACGATTGACAAATTGGAGAAGCTGTTTCTAAGGCTCAAACTTTTAAAACATGTGTTGGCTGGAACATGATTACAGCGCCAATACTTTAAGTGCTGTTTCTAAAGCGTGATTTTTCTATAATGCGGGGATTGCACAAGAATGCAACCATCGCACTAGAGAAGAGCTGACTGTATAATGGATTGTCCAAACAGGTGTTTTTTTAGCCTTGTACTGTGTGGGTTTTTTTGGCACCCTCAAAGCAATGTGGCCTCTTGGACTTCGAGGAGAAAGTGAGTTCTGCAGATGCTGGAGATCAGAGCTGAAAATGTGTTGCTGGAAAAGCGCAGCAGTCAGGCAGCATCCAAGGAACAGGAGATTCGACGTTTCGGGCCCGAAACATCGAATCTCCTGTTCCTTGGATGCTGCCTGACCTGCTGCGCTTTTCCAGCAACACATTTTCAGGCCTTTTGGACTTGCCCACATAGGAAGTGATAGCTTTCTGTTGCCTCCATGTTGGTGCAGACCATATCTTTCCTAGCTTCACTTACCACCATCACATGTTTCCTCTTCCAATCCAAGATGGTACGTTCAGTTCAATTGCTTCTGCATTAAAAATGTTCTTGTGCACAAACTGGCTCAGGATGTGGTTGAGATAATTTTGCAGCCATTATCTGTCACTGTTGTCATCACTGCTTACCATACAGAGATTACACCATTCCTTATCTTCAATTGACCCATCCATTCATCACTGCAGGTGAACTCCTAGAAACGTCAATTTCGCTGCACTTTGGACGCTGTGGTCTTCCACCACCACTAATCCAGATCCTAGTAGTCCAGTCTATTTGCAGCATGACTCCCCTTTTCCTGCAGGAATGGGCTGGAGTTGGGATCATTCTCTGCTTGAGAAGCCTTGAACCACATTAACAGAGCTGCTTCGACATAGGGAAAAGCGGCCATTCTCATCCTCTTTCTTGCTGGAGAAAACGTCTGCTTGTCAAACTGCTCCTAGATGCTCGTCTTATGTTTTAGAATAGATGACAAACTCTGTAGTGGATTCTTACTCGTTTTGCTTCACGTTGTAGTTTTTCACTGGCTGTGTCAACTTGATTTCCTGCCTGATCCACTACATTTCTAACTTTCTCACAGGCTTAGCTATGTTTGGAGGGTTTGAACAGGATAATCTTGATGTTTTCATGTTCTAGTATGGCTTAACGCTGCTCCAATCAGTTGAGAGTGGTCAAGTGATAAACTTGCACGAATTTGGTTAATCTGGATCTTTAGCTTAGTGCATGCATTGTTCTATTGGATCGGTTATTCTGCAGAGAGATGGCTAACATCCCTGACACAACTGGCAATCCAAGTTTGAATCATCACACTTTTGCTGTAATTCGAGTAAACTGTTACAATTCAGATGTAATTACGTTTGCTCTCCCTATTTCAGAAAAGACAATTTATCTCTTGTTTTCAATTCAAGAAGTCTTGTCCAGTCTGCTGGTATAGTATGGGAATTGACTCAGGGTTGACTATGATCACATGCTGTTAATTATTTCTCAAATTCCTTTCAAGATCCTGTTCAATTCTGGGGATTTTCTTTATGAAGAGAATTTGACATTTGACAAAACAAAAGCAAGTTCTACACCTGTATTGAATTGCAATAATTGTGGCAATAATCAATGATATTGATCTGAAATCTTATAGAAGTTTATAAAACTATGAGGGACACGGATAGGATAAATAGACAAGGTCATTTCCCTGGGGTGGGGGAGTCCAGAACTCAAGGATGAGAGGGGAAAGATTTAAAAGTGTCCTAAGCGGCAACATTTTCATGCAAAAGGTGGTACGTGTATATGGAATGAGCTTCCAAAGAAAGTGGTAGAGGCTGGTACAATTATAGCATTTAAAAGGCATCCAGATAGGTAGATGGATAGGAAAGGTTTAGAGAAATGTGCCAAGTGCTGACAAATGGGACTAGATTAGGTTGGGATATGTGGTTGGTATGGACAAGTTGGACTGAAGGCTCTGTTTCTGTGCTGTGCATCTCTATGACTCTTTGTAACTGTTCACATGAGACTGACATCAGTAAGAGAAGACACCAGTTAGAATAGCATGTGAAGAGAGTGGTCTTAGAGACTACACTAGAGAGCTATATCTGAGAACCTCTGTACAGATATGAATAAGGAGTGGTCCAATACATGAGGTGAAGAGCCTTGCTTAGAGTTGAGGTGTAAGCAGCCTCAGTGACAGTGTATGTACAGGTACCAATACCCTGTGATGCTCTCGACCAATTTCTCTTGGAGCAGTATTGGCTTGCAGCATAAAATGCTGCATGGTGTCAGCTCAGGGGAAAAGCTCCATAGCCACATTCTGAGGTTGAAACACAGTCCAAGTAACATATTGAAAAAGGAAGTTTCCAAATGCAAGGCAGGACCTCGGAAGACTTCAAGAAAAGCGCTAGTAAAGAAAGTTCTAAAGGTTGAGAAAAGACATCAGCAGCCTTTCATTACAGGGCTACAGAGCAGGAGGCCTCCAAAGAGGAGGAGATAGAACCTTGGAAGACTTCAAAGCCAAGTCATAAACCAGCAATATTCTCAATTAGAAAGTTTCGACAGGAAGAAAGAATATTTGGAGTTCACACGCAGGACAGCCATGCTGCCTGTTCCATGGGGATAGCAGCTTCAATAGAGATTTTACCATTGCAGCATTTTTTTGATAATTAGAAAATCCAGAACAAGCCAAAATGGGAGCTACACATTTGTATATGCTGCAGGTCTAACAGCTGCTGATGTTGTGCTAAGATAAAGGTTGAAAGAAAATACTATGTACTACTATGCATTGATTAAAGCATTTGACGTGTATTTTAGCCCCAGGTGAAATTTACCGATTGGATCTCACTCATCCTATCAGTTAGCTCAACATCTGATGAATCGTTAGAAACATTTATTAACCAATTAGTATAATTTAGGGAGATGTTGAGAGTGTAGAAATTTAAAGTAGCAATTAATAAGACATTGGGCGCTGAAGTGAGGGAAGGGTTATCAGACTTTCTTCAATCAAAGGAGGATTTAATGTTGGAACAATTTACTCTGCGACATAAACCAGGGACCCAAATAGGGTAGAACATTAGGGATTGTCCCAGTACAGAACAGATTGCTAAACTCAAGGATGGCCTCATGAATCTTCAAAAAGCCTACAGAAAGACTGGGAATCGACATCATCAAGGATACGAGTATGTACGAGGTATGGCTCAATCGAGAGTCCTCAATGCCATAAAATTCCAGCAAGGGAGCTATAGGTTAAAAGTATGGCCAGTAGGGACACTAGGGACATACTTCAATAGTTAATAACATTTTTAACATCTTAAAGAGATTCAAAAGTTGATTCAAAGTCAACTCAAGGTCTTACTGATGCCTGTATGCCCCCCTCGCTCCACCCTGCCATTCTATGCCTCTAGCATCCTCCATGGCCTCTCATTGCGGATGCTAATTCATGCACTTTCACCCAGTAAGTACTATGCTTATAAGCAATGAATTATATAATAACAATATAAAGTGGAAAACTGAAGGGAAAAAACAATCTTATTCACAAATCCTCTTTAAAATAAAACTACAATCCGATACATGTGACAAAGTGACAGACCACGGATACGTTAGTAACAGAAGCTTCAAAAGCTTCACATCTTGTCTATCTTCTCAAATAAACATTGAGACATTGAGAAAAGGGATCACAGAAAGAACAACTTAACCACTAAAGATGTCAGTCAATCTTTTCTGTGAGCATAGATTAATGAAAGCTTTAATTTAACAGGGAATTTTATTTTGACAACTAAAGTAAACCATTAACTGTTTGATTGGGCACTGATCCAAAAGGCAAGCCTGAAGTGTCAGAAATATTTTCTGACCCAAGCTTCCCACCTCGGAAGCCAAAATACATCCCATAGTATCCTGATATCAAATTCCGTGTTGCCCTTGCACTTTATATCTCTCACATATTAAACCCAAAAATGTATTGCCGTTTATGCAACTAATAATTGAATTTGGGCTTTCAACAAATAATATATTTGCACTTTTAGATCACTTTTCATTTTCACTCCTCAGCCTCTTCCTATTAATTATGTATCCTCAGGCCTAGTACTTCCTCCCTTGTTATAAAACGTAGCTCACGTTAATGAACATTAGGTTGTGTCTGCCATCCATCTTCCTAAATCTAATAAATATCTGCTTTCCTGCAGTCTTGTACAATCCTCCTTGCTGCTTTCCATGCATTTCTACTTCTATAAATTAAGATTAGCAAGATTGCATTAGTGTTCCTTACATGAAAATCCCAGCATAAACTGTATAAATATTTCTTTATTAGCTTCAAAAGATCATGTAAACTGCACCGTTCTCATTTGCTCCTTGGAATTTATTGGTGTTTTGTTTTGCTTAAAGGAATTAATTGTTTCATTAATGGCACATTCTTTCAGTTAGGCGAAAGTGAGGACTGCAGATGCTGGAGATCAGAGTCAAGATTAGAGTGGTGCTGGAAAAGCACAGCAGGTCAGGCAGCATCCGAGGAGTAGGAAAATTGATGTTTCAGGCAGGGGCCCTTCATCCGAGAAACTGAATGCCTGATGAAGGACTCCTGCCGAAACATCGATTTTCCTGCTCCTCAGATGCTGCCTGACCTGCTGTGTTTTTCCAGCACCACTCTAACCTTGACACTCTTTCAGTTGTTTGTTGCCTGTAATCATGTTTTAAATTTTCAATGTATGGATCACACAGTCTTTTATACCAGTGCATGTATATTCATGTCACTGCTGCTAAAATATTTGCCGGTAATGTCTGCCATTTTATGGTTGCAGAATTTCGGTATGCGATGAAGATAAATTCCGTCATAATGAATTCATTGGTGAAACAAGAATTCCACTGAAAAGATTAAAGCCAAATCAAACAAAGACCTTCAACATTTGCCTGGAGAAACAGCTTCCAGTAAGTGTTAATCCTGTTTACATTGATTTTTCACTTGACAGCCAAAAGTGTTAGATCTTCATGGTCATTAACCAGCTAGACATTCATTTTCCCTTCAGGTTCTTAATCCTCTCAAAATACAGTAGTACGGGATTCAATTCCCTGGGAGGTACAATGTATGATCTGTACTGTTGGGAATTATGCATACAATATCATCAAAAGGTATTGTTTAAAAAAATGACATTGCTGGCGCTTTTCATCTTGCAATCATCAAGTCCAATGCAAGAACTGCTCTACTGTACTTCTTCAGAAGGCTAAGAAAATTCAACATGTCCTCAAGGACTCTTAACAATCTTTATAGGTGCATTGTAGAAAGCATTCTGTATGGATACATCACAACATGGTATGGCAACTGCTCTTCCCAAGACCACATCAAACTACAGAGTGTCATGAAGACAGCCCAGTCCATCACACACACAACCTTCCATCCAATAACTCCATCTACACTTCCCGCTGCCTTGGCAAAGCAACCAACATAATCAAAGACCCCTCCCACCCCAGTTATACTCTTTTCCAAGCTCTTCCACTGGTCACAAGATATAAAGGTTTGTATGCACGTACAAATAGATTCAAGACAACTTCTTCCTTGCTGTTATTAGACTCCTGAATGGACTCCTCAAATTTTAAATTTAATATTGATCTTGTACTCTATGCCCTCACTCAGCAGCCGTAATATTGTATTCTTTGATCTGTTCTATTATCCTATACATTTAGTATGATATGATCTGCCTGTACTGCACACAAAACAAAACTTTTCACTGTACCTAGGTACATGTGACAATAATAAAACAAATTAAATCAAGAATCCCCAATTTCAAGCGATTACAGCAATTTATACTACAGGGTGTTTTGGTGAGAAAATACATGGAGAAAGCAATGGAATTATAGAATCCCTGGATTTTGAATATTTCAATAATTGTGCAACAGGTATCCTATTTTCTCTGCAGCATTTTCTCATTAAGATTATAATGGAGAAAGGCTGATCCTTTCCTTAGCAGTTGTGCAGGATGTTTGTTTTGTATTCGTACTCATCTCAATATCCTATTGCAATGCCAAAAAATAAAGGTTAATTCTGTTGATATAATTTTTCGCAGTAAGCTTACCTCATAGCACACAAAGCAATTTAAATGTGAGAAAAAAATAAATGGATTTTGTAATGAGGAGATGAAGATGAGGACTTTGCTTTCGCAATATTTAATTGAAGGAAGCAAAGCCTCATGCGGGATTGGTTGGTGGACCAATAATTTAACAATGGGTCCAGAAGGCTGGTGGGGAATTAAAATTAGATAACAGCAGCTGACCCTATGTAAGTTATTTCCATTGCGATGTGCAGGTAAGTAGGAGGAGGAGAAAGGGATCAACAATAGATTTTAGGAGAATCCAGAGTTCACAAGATAGATTGGGTAGAGATACTTGTTTCAGATACATGAGAGTGAAGCCAAGATTAGATTAGATTAGATTACTTACAGTGTGGAAACAGGCCCTTCAGCCCAACAAGTCCACACCGACCCGCCGAAGCGCAACCCACCCATACTCCTACATTTACCCCTTACCTAACACTACAGGCAATTTAGCATGGCCAATTCACCTGACCTGCACATCTTTGGACTGTGGGAGGAAACCGGAGCACCCGGAGGAAACCCATGTAGACGTGGGGAGAACGTGCAAACTCCACACAGTCAGTCGCCTGAGTCGGGAATTGAACCCAGGTCTCAGGCGCTGTGAGACAGCAGTGCTAACCACTTTGCCACCGTGCCGCCCACCCAGAATGGATCAATAAAACTACAGAATGGAGGAGGGTCCTCCATTTAGGGAGAGTGAAGTGGTAATTAGATGAAAACATGATGAGAGATTGAGAATGAGAGGCAACAGGGAATGTGATTTGTGAGTTGTGTGGAGTTTGTTGCTCTTGCAGAGTAACAATCAATTTGTCCAGATTCAGACATGACATTCTGGAGAAGCTTGGTCCAAATGTGGGATGTACCAGCAAGTTTAAGGACTTTGGAGAGGAAAGAGAGGGTTGAAACCGGCTCTTCGTTTGCAATGATGAGGTGTTGAAGGATAGGGCTTTGATGAGAGAGGCTGCTGATGTCAGTTTACAAAGTAAAAGGGAGAATATGAGATCAAAGGATGCCATTTACTATGTAATACAAAGGAGGAAGTGAGATCTGCAGATGCTGGAGATCAGAGCTGAAAATGTGTTGCTGGAAAAGCGCAGCAGGTCAGGCAACATCCAAGGAACAGGAAATTCGATGTTTCGGGCATAAGCCTCTCCTTGAAGATTTTAACCTACTGCGAATCCTCTTGCAAGGATGCCTTCCTTGAAGAAGCTCTCTTCCTCCTTCCTGATGAAGGGCTTATGCCCAAAATGTCGAATCTCCTGTTCCTTGGATGCTGCCTGACCTGCTGCACTTTTCCAGCAACACATTTTCAGCTCTGTAAAACAAAGGCCAAGAAGAAGGTTTGATAGTCCTTTGCTTAGTAGACTTGGGGTCAAAGGAACCTGGTAGATGCAGTCAAACCTGGAGAGCGCATGGAGGGAAATCAAAAAGAAACTCAGGAAATTCCCAGGTTCCAAGTAACAGGTAAGAGTAAAGCATTTTAATAGCAGAGGAAAAAAGCTGAGGTTATCTCCACCGAAGATTAAGAGAAGAGTGATACTTAATAGCTCTTGTTCTGATCCAGCCAGAATTGATGTTCCAAATACATTCAAGTCTACATCACTAATAGAGTCATAGAGTCATAGAGATGTACAGCATGGAAACAGACTCTTCGGTCAACCCATCCATGCCACCAGATATCCCAACCCAATCTAATCCCACCTGCCAGCACCCAGCCCATATCCCTCCAAACCCTTCCTATTTATATACCCATCCAAATGCCTCTTAAATGTTACAATTGTACCAGCCTCCACCATTTGCTCTGGCAGCTCATTCCATACACGTACCACCCTCTGTGTGAAGAGGTTGCCCTGTAGGTCTCTTTTATATCTTTCCCGTCTCACCCTAAACCTATGCCCTCTAGTTCTGGACTCCCTGACCCTAGGGAAAAGACTTTGCCTATTTACCCTATCCATGCCCCTCATAATTTTGTAAACCTCTATAAGGTTACCCCTCAGCCTCCTACGCTCCAGGGAAAACAGCCCCAGCCTGTTCAGCCTATCCCTATAGATCAAATACTCCAACCCTAGCAACACCCTTGTAAATCTTTTCTGAACCCTTTCAAGTTTCACAACATCTTTCTGATAGGAAGGAGACCAGAATTGCACGCAATATTCCAACAGTGGCCGAACCAATTTCCAGTACAGCTGCAACATGACCTCCCAACTCCTGTACTCAATACTCTGACCAATAAAGGAAAGCATACCAAATGTCGTCTTCACTATCCTATCTGCCTGCGACTCCACTTTCAAGGAGCTATGAACCTGCACTCCAAGGTCTCTGTGTTCAGCAACATTTCCTAGGACCTTATCATTAAGTGTATAAATCCTGCTAAGATTTGCTTTCCCAAAATGCAGCACCTCGCATTTATCTGAAATAAACTCCATCTGCAACCTCTCAGCCCATTGGCCCATCTAGTCAAGATCCTGTTGTAATTTGAGGTAACCCTCTTCATTGTCCACTACACTTCCTATTTGGGTGTCATCTGCAAACTTACTAACTGTACCTCTTATGCTCGTATCCAAATCATTAATGTAAATGACAAAAAGTAGAGGACCCAGCACAGGTTCTTGAGGGAGTGAAGATAGGAACTATATTGGGAGGAATAGATAGGAAAGGAGAGGATAAAGTCTCTGTTTTAAAGATGTAAAACACAGCAACCTTAAATTGCAGCTAAAAATCTCTTGAAAACATCATAATGTCCCTCATCCATTAATAAGCTTTGGCATGAATCAAGGAGATATTCCGCAGGCTACTAAGAAAAGCCTGTTGAAATGACAGTGTGCAAATATGGAGCTGGGACAATGAAATAAGGTTTTGCACAGCTGCGTCAATTCTTCTGTGTTCTGCTTGCACCAGCATTGGTTTCATCTCATTGTTATTCATTCTGAAAAGTCCCATTTGGCTGAGGAACTGAGTAGCAGATGTTCCTTTTCCCAGACGTTTCCTGAGCATCTCATCATGTTATTGGAGCATTTAGCTGTCTCAACCAACATCAAATTCTGTGCTAGCAACTCTTTGAAAAGATGATGTTTAAAGAGTAAAGGAGGAAAATAATGCTAAACACAAAGAGGGCAACTTAGAGCAATACAGCAGCACATGGACATCATAGACAGATATATTTGACCGCAAGATTTTGTTGGAATGAGAGGGTTCAATGAATTATTAATATTGTCATTAATTGCCCAAGGAAACAATCATAATTTACACCTTTAAATACGTGAAATATGAGAAAGTGAGGACTGCAGATGCTGGAGATCAGAGTCGAAGAGTGTGGTGCTGGAAAAGCACAGAAGAAGCATCCGAGGAGCAGGAGAGTCGATGTTTCGAGCATAAACCCTTCAGGTGTAAAATAGGAAAGTATTACAAGGGGCATCACAGAATATAACCAAACAACATTTTAACATTATAACCAAACAACATTTTAGCATCTCATGATGTAGGATTCTTATGATAGCTAACCTTGAACAAAGAGGTTATTTTAATGACTGAGAAAGAGGGACAAACTGCCTGGGAATCAGTCCAGGCAGCTGAAGACATGAAGAAGTGATTGAAGGACAGATCCAGTAGAGGTGGCAACGAAGTGGGATATTGTTGGGAGGGTGTTGCCCCTGGAGTCATTAACATTGATTCCAGGCTCCACGAAGTCTCATGGCTTCAGATTAAACATGGGCAAGGAAACCCCAGCTGATTACCATGTACTGTCCTCCCTTGGCTGATGGATCAGTATTCCTCCATGTTGAACAACACTTGAAGGAAGCATTGAGGATGGCAAGGTCATAACATGTATGCAGAGTGGGGGATTTCATTGCTGAAGAGTGGCTCAGCAGCAGTGCTGCTGATTGACCTGCTCAGGTCCATAAGGACATAGCTGCTAGACTGGGTCTGTGGCAGGTGGTCAGGTAACCAACAAGAGGGAAAAACCTGCTTAACCTCATCCTTACCAATCTGCCAACTGCAGATGCAGCTGTCCATAAAGGAGTGACCACCGCACAGTCCTTGTGGAGATGAAGTTCTGTCTTCAGATTGCGAACATCCTTCATTGTGTTATGTGGCACTATCACTGTGCTAAATGAGACAGATTTTGAATAGATCTAGCAATGCAAGACTGGGCATCCATGAGGTGCAATGGGCCAACAACAGCAGCAGAACTGTACTCCAGCACAATTTGTAACCCTCATGGTATGATATCCCTCACTCAGCCATTGCCATCAAGCTAGGGGATCAATCCTAGTTCAATGAAAACTGCAGGAGGGCATGCAGGAGCAGCACCAGGCCCATTCCTGAAGATGAGGTGCCAACGTGATGAAGCCACCAAACAGGACTACTTGTACACCAAGCAGCATAAGTAGCAAGTGATGGTCAGAGCGAAGCGATCCCACAATTAACAGATCAGATTGAAGCGCTGCAGTCCTGCCACATCCAGTTGTGAATGATAATGGGGAATTAAACAACTCACTGGAGGAGGAGGAGGCTCCATAAATATCCCCATCCTTAATGATGGAAGAGCCCAGCACATCAGTGCAAAAGATAAGCCTGAAGCTTTTGCAACTGTCTTCAGCTAAAAGTGCCAGATGAATGATCCATCTTGGCCTCCTGCAGTGGTTCCCAGCATCACAGGTACCAGTTTTCAACCAATTTGATTCACTCCACATGATATTAAGAAACGGTTAGAGACACTGGTCTCTGCAAAGGCTACAGGTCCTGACAACATCCTGGAATTAATACTGAAGACTTGTGCTCCAGAATTTGCTACTCCCCTAGCCAAGTTCTTCCAGTACAGTTACAAACCTGGCATCTTCCCAACAAGTAGAAAACTGCCCAACTAATTCCTGAACATAAACAGTGGGACAAATCCAACCCAGCCAAATACTGCCCAATCAGTCCACTCTTGATCATCATTAAAGTGATGGAGCTGTCATCATAGTGGCTTCAAGCAGCATCTGCTTAACAATGACCTGCTTAATGACGCCTAGTTTGGATTTTGCTGGATCCACTAAGCTCCTGACCTCATTACAGCCTTGGTCCAAACATGGACAAAAGAGCTGAATTCCAGAGGTGAGGTGAGAATGACAGCCTTGACATCAAGGAGCCCTAGCAAAGCTGGAGTCAATGGGAATCAGGCCCAAATTCTCCGGTGGTTGGAATCACACCTGCCACACAGGAAGCTGGTTGTTGGAGTTCAGTCATCTGAGCTCCAGGACATCTCCTCAAGGTAATGTCCTCAGCCCAACTATCTTCAGCTGCTTCATCAATTACCTTCCCTCCATCATAAGGTCAGAAGTGGGGATGTTCGCTGATGATTGCACAACGTTCAGCACCATTTACAACTCCTCAGTTACTGAAGCAGCCCATGTTCAAATGCACAAGATCTGGACAATATCCAGATTTGGGCTGACATGTGGCAAGTAAGATTGGCACCACACAAATGCTAGGCTTGGACCATCATCAATCAGCAACAATCTAACCACTGCCCCTTGACATTGAATAGCATTACCATCACTGAATCCTCCACTACCAACATCCTGGATGTAATCATTGACCAGAAACTCATCACATAAACAGAGTGGTTACAAGAGCAAGTCAGATGATAGGAATACTGCAGTGAATAACTCACCAACTAACTCCCCAAAGCTGGTCTATCATCTGTGAGGCACAAATCAGGAATCAACCCATAGCAGGTGGACTGCAGCAGTTCAAGAAAGCAGCTTACAACACCTCCTTAAGAGCAACTAGGGGCAGGTAGTAAATGCTGGCCATAAAAACGTAGGTGAGCAAGCATAAATGTAACAGACGAATGGGACTTTACATGAGCTATTTTGATCAGCTACAATATGTGTGTTCCTAGCCAGAAGAACATTAGAAGTATCAACAGTAGAGGTGCTGAGGTAGGATCAGAATGGAGCAATGTTACAAAGGTGCACATTTGACAATGGAGAAACTAAGTGCATCAAAAGCTCAATGGATGGTCAAATAGGTTGTGAATAATCTGGCTTAAGCACAGATGATGGCTTCAGAGAGAGAGGTGGCGTCAGGGAATAAAGTTTGTGATGGGCATCGGGCACATGGTTGTGTTTTTCCCAATATTTGGTGTAAGGAACTTCCTGCTATCTTGGCCAAGTTGTCTGATAAATTGAAAGTTTGAGAGAGAAGTGAGTAAGGTGGAGTTTGATGTTATCAGTGTTTATGTGGAGCTTGACATCTTTTTGGATGAACTCACTGACAGGTACCATGGCGATAAAAATGGGGTGGGGGAGGCGAGCATACAATTAAATATCCTACTGGGGGAGTCCCGAGTTAATAATGAAGTAATAAGAAGAGAAGCTGGTCTAGTTGATTCCCTGGCTATGGATGGAGTGACAATAATGGGGTCAGGTGGAGGCTGACCCACATAGCTCAACAATGGAGGAGAATCATGGATAATAATGGTGTTAGTAGTTGCAAACTGTTTAATAAGGAAGAGGTGGGGATAGCTTATCACAATTGATATAATTTGTAACTTTGATAAAGACAATGTCAGTGTTGTTTCAGGCCAGAAGTGTGATTGGGAAATTCAAATGTTGAATTGCGAGAACATCGGGCACAGATTTTGAAGGAGGCGCCACTTTCAAAGGGTTTGGAGATATATGGGAGGCTGAAAGTTGAGGCTATCACTTTCAATGAGAAAGGGTGACAGGGTATTTATTTTTAAGGGGGGTGATGATGAGGGATGATTTGAGGACAGCGCCTGTTAATAATGTCAATTAACTGGAAGGAATGTTGGTTGATGACTGGCTTAGTGGGAATACAAGTGAGGTGAGTTTCTGAGACAAGGTCTGCTCAGAGCTGGTGTTCGGAGAGATAGGAGAGAAGCTGGGGAAAGATGCGAACATGCAGCAAGGGTAGTGGGAAGCCTTTACACAATGGCTCAGTGGTTAGCACTGCTACCCCCCAGCACCAGTTCACTTCTAACCTTGGGTGACTGTCTGGGTGGAGCTCGCATGTTCTCCCCATTCTCTGCTCCAGTTTCCTTCCATCGTCCAAAGATGTGTGGGCTAGATAGAGTGGCCATTATAAATTGCCCATAGCGTCCAGGATTGTGCTGGCTAGATGGCTTAGCCATGGGAAATGTGGAGTTACCGGGATATTGACGGGGTGGGGGGGAAGCTGGGACTAGGTGAGATGCTTTTTGGAGGGTAGGTACAGACTTGATAGGCTAAATGGCCTCTTTCTGCACTGTAGGGATTCTATGGTCCTAAGCCTGCTTTGGTTGGCTTCCAGGATTGAAGGAATTTGAATAGTCTCAATCTGACAAACATTTTTAAGAGCTTCTCCCATTTTGCTTGAGATCAGGATGGAAAAAGCAGTGAAGATGGGTTGAAGGAGAGGATTTGTCTTGAAGCGAAGCTGAGGATCAATTTCACATTGCAGGTTGACCCTGGAATAATGAACAATATTAGTGATTATTTCAATACAGCAAATAAAGCATGACAGTTATTAAATCAATTGGTATCAATTTTGCAATGAAAGCCCATTATAATCATAACATTGATATGAAGCAATTTCAGTTTTACTCTTGCTTGTATTGTGTAAATTAGATGTCAAGGTGTGAACAGGTTCTCAAATGACATGGATTAAGAGTCCTCTTCACTCCAGTGACTGGCCTAAACATGACTGGAATTGGGTTGAATTTACACCAATGCTAAATGCCAATTTTTGTTTTTGCTGATGCTACATTTGTAGATTAAATGCAATCGAAAATAAGAGAAGGAATTCGCTTACTATTTTCTGTGGGATCGCTTACAAACAAGTATCAGAAAATAGGCGGCAACAATACAAAACTTTCAATTTAAGTAATCAATCTTAAAGGGCTTTTTCAACTATTTTACTGTAAAGGATAAGTTTGAGTTTCTGCTTTCAAATTCATCTAAGAGGAGAGTGCTGTTTCTTACACTGGTGTTATTCTTCATATTTGTTGTTCCATTTGCTTCATTCAAACGTTTTGTGCACAATTAATTCCAACCCCACTTTAATGTTCCTAGCCATTTCACTGCATTCAATCCAACATCATTGAGCTGAAAACTATTTGACACTTAATGAACTAGTTGCATGTGACAAGTACATTCTCAGATGTCACTGTTGCTTTTGTGGTTTATCTCTTTCAAGTCTCTCAATACAGCCCACAACAAATACTTCACCCGCTGAGGCGATCGATCATCTCTGACTCTAACGTAGAGAAGAATGGTTTATATGAAGTGAAATGGAACTGATAGGCAGGAATTCTTCCATGTGTTAAAGGAGCTAATCAGCAAGATTACTGAATGTTGCATCGGGTGGTTCACTTTTCATTAGCTGTTCGTTTCAGGAACATTTATGTCAATGCACTGCCCAGTTCTGCCAGCAGAGGAAGGCTTACCAGCTCCCTAACTGACTGTGCTGTCCTGAAAGGTGACAGCAACAAGGATAGAATGCCTGCACCCTTGCAGTCAGCAGACTTTTCTAATATGGAAATTTTACCTGGTAATAGAGCCAAAGATGACCAGCATTGTTCAGTTGGAAATTATTTCTGTAAGGCTAACAGGAATAGGAAACTTCCCCACATCAAGTCCGTGATTGATGGGCAGCTTGATATGACAATGGTCCAGATCCAACAAGCAGCAGCAAAGGTAGGCCACTTCCCTGACATTGCCTGTTGCCTGACATTGCATAGTACTGAGGCCTGCTCCTCCAAATGGACCAAGCCTATTGCAAAAACAAACAGTAGTTTGCTTGCGGTGCCCCTGCCAGTCATCCCTCCGGTAGTTAAAATTCACCGTAAGGTCATGAAATGTCAAAAGAAATAAGGCATTCTGTGAAGATGCACCATTTTTCTATAAAGCAAGAGGTCTGTGAAGTAATTTGGATGTTTAAAAGATTCAAGCCTTTGCACTGCTTGTCAGCACAAGTCCAAAGCCACAGATGTAGCTATGGCGAGACAACTTTAGCAACCAGTTCCAATTTTGAAGTAAATTCTGATGGGAGCAAAAATGGTTAAAATTTAACATTATTGAGTCCCTTTCCAGTTTCATCTCCAAGTAGGAATTATTCATCTTCAGATCAGAAGAATTTTGGGACTACTGTATAATGACTTGAGGGTGGATTTAGTATTTGGTATAAGTACATGATAACAAACTGACAACTTGCCTTGTACAACCCAGATTTCAATGGAAAATAAAATTAGGTGTGGTGTAACAGAGTGCCAATATTTCAGAGCCCATTTTTGCATTTTTGACAGCGACCAGTTTTACCCACACACCACTGCTGAATGACTATTGTGGTGTATTTTGAATATGAAGATGAAGTTTGTAACATAACAGTCAAATATACTTCTACTTTTCATGACTATGTTAATTTTATTTCTCATTTAGGTCAGTTTTGTGTGGTGATCACTTCTTCTTTTGCAAGGAGAGAGGGTGTAAATATGCATGTAGGAGTGCCTGAGTTAGGCATGAAATATGTAATGGAATATGGACATGTAACTATAGAACATAGAACAATACAGTGCAGAACAGGCCTTTCGGCCCTCGATGTTGCGTCGACCTGTGAACTATTCTCAGCTCGTCCTCCTACACAATCCCAAAATCATCCATGTGCTTATCTAAAGATTGTTTAAATCTCCCTAATGTGGCTGAGTTGACTACATTGGCAGGCAGGGCATTCCGCGCCCTTACCACTCTCTGCGTAAAGAACCTGCCTCTGACATCTGTCTTAAATCTATCACCCTTCAGTTTGTAATTATGCCCCCTCGTACAAGCTGACATCATTATCCTAGGAAAAAGACTTTCACTGTCTACCCTATCTCAATATTCTTTGCACGTTAATATTCATCCCTAGTGTTATCTCCTTGTTCCCACATCCCAACAAAGTTATTTGAAACTCTCTTCAATGCCACCAGCAAAACATTGTGCTATATTCTGTATGATGTTAATTCTTGTTTTGATTTCAAAATAATTGAGGGAAAACTGCAGCAATGCAGCAAGCACTCTTCCTTTATTGTGCTCTCCTGTTTCTCCCTCAGAAGCTTGAGCCAACAGAGCTGGTTTTCTGGTAGCAGCACAATCAAAATGGTTCCATCATCTCAATTCCCCACTGTGTACCCCATTAGGATTCCTAACCTTTGTGCAGCAATCAGTTGCACATCATTAAGTGTCTTTTGTTCCATTCATTCTTTTCGTAAATCCTGCTTAGGGTGTGACAGGATAGCGAAATGTTCTGACATTATTATTTTCAGGATACTTGACTGATAGCGCCACTCCTCCATCTCAGAGGCTTCAACTGCTCAAGTCAAAAAGCTTAATGATCTCAAGTAGCGAGAACAGTTACTTTCTGCTGAATGAGAAAATAAATAAAATTGATGTTGATGTAGTCGGCATTCAAACTGTCTGTCGAACATTGTGTATATAAAGAAAAATCTCCACTGTTCCTTCTCTTACCTGCTAGGCCCCTACAGTGCTGGGTATTTTGATTCTGATTGTATGTCTCCTAAACAAAATGTTACTGATTGTGCAAAGATCCAAAATTATCTTAAACTAGTCTTGCTTATGTGCATTTGCAAGAATAAGTCAGCAAGCATAGTGTGGGCAAACTGTTTGCCTTCATTCTCTCCTATCTGTAAGATGCAATGTCTGTGTTAACAGCATAAAGACCACAAACTGAGCTTAAATTCAGGGTATAAGGGGAGAGAAACATTGGACTGTGGTTACCGTTTCAGTATAAAAGGCTGTGCCTCTGTCTGATGTAAGCAATTTAGTAACAAGTTATGGCTAGAGGCAATGTGTTGATTATTTGAACAAAAATTCAGATTAGTAAGCCTCTGTATCCTGTTTTTATGTTAATCCTGGTATATCTATGATTTTTCAGTAAGTAATAAATTTAATACTGTAACTCATTTCAGATAGACAAAACAGAGGACAAATCACTGGAGGAGCGTGGACGGATTCTCATCTCTTTAAAGTACAGCTCACAGAAAACAGGGCTTGTAGTTGGAATTGCAAGATGTGCACATTTAGCAGCTATGGATGCAAATGGCTACTCTGATCCTTACGTAAAAATGTAAGTAACAGACGAGAGAATATGTTAGGAATTTCTGACCCCGGGAAAATTCTCTTGAGAAACTGTAGCTCAATTGACAAAAAAGCTTGTGTGAACATATTGTAGTGCTGGTCACATGTTATTGTAAAAGATTTTACAAGTTCGTTGATATTAGACCAACTTAGAATCTTTCTTGCTTCATTGGAAAAGTTGCTGCTGTGCATCATTAAGAACATGTTTAAGTTTGAAAAATGAAGCACTGAGAAAATTTTACCATTGACAGTACATTACTGACGTTTCTCCAGATGCATGAAAATCTATTGTAACCACTTACAACTCACATACTTGAGGAGTAACTTCAGTCATGCACTGTGACTTGGTCACTGGGATATCTGGTTCTAAATCCAATGGGAATCAAAAGATAAAAAGTTGTATTTGTTTCCTTACCTGGAGAGACGGTGGCTTTGAAAAAAAATAAAGTAACGTGCTTTGAATTAATTCAGTATTTCATCAACATGTTTCTTGTACTGTTCGGCCTTCAGACATTCAGATCCCTTCTCTTATTGTCCCAACAATTGTTTGACAATTGCATAGTTAGTTTTGTTAAGCTATTGTAAATATTGAGCTCCAAATATATTGAAGGACTTCTAAAAAGGCCAAACTCTCTTCAATGCCACCAGCAAAACACCGTGCTATATTCTGTATGATGTTGATTCTTGTTTTGATTTCAAAATAATTGAGGGAAAACTGCAGCAATGCAGCAAGCACTCTTCCTTTATTGTGCTCTCCTGTTTCTCCCTCAGAAGCTTGAGCCAACAGAGCTGGCCATAAACTCCATTTCCCTGCACATTTAGTCTGTCCACGATAGAATATATCTTTCCTATATGTGTGATGTATATCTTTGGAAAATTGTGCTAAAATGAATTGCAGCACATATTATTTCTAAATACAGTCTATGTACATATTTGTACTTATTGTTTGTAATTCATTTTACCCTTTAATTTAATGGAGGTAAGCACTCACCTTTCAATAATATCTGATATTGAGCTGTAGGAAGATGAGTTACTTTGGGCACAAAGTGAATGAGTATTAAAGTGTAAGAAATAATTCTGCGCATGGTATCTGGCTAGTTGTCTTGCTGATAGCTGCCCACAAAGCTTTCAATGGCTTTACAGCGTAAATTCTGTTCCAACGTGTAGTCCTTCATGAGAACTTTATGGTGTCTATGAATTCAGCAAGAAATAGTAAAGTTCTAAATGTGTCAGATTGGAGATTCCTTATGAGATATGCAGAGTCTAAACTAGAAGCTTCAGAGCAGTCAATAAAAATTACATTTAATTGATGTTTGGAAAGTGGATTAATGGATAGGAAACATAGATGTGATTAAGAGAGATAGAGGTAATGGGCAACAGACAAAAGTAAAAACAAACTTATTATTTAAAATTTGCAAAGTGAAATTTCTTCTATGCGAATGGCACTCCACTCGGGTGAAAATATTTTTTTCAAGGCCACAAAGGCAAAACTCACTTGCCAGATTTATAGATTCACTTCTAAAAACACCAGCACTAGCTTTTTTCGGTGGAACGAGAGCTTGAGCGTGGAAGTCCATGTGTCATAATGACTCCAGTAACTGGTCTATCAGTGAGCACACTCAGAATTGCATGCTGTGGGAGAGTGGGGTATCTTTTGAGAGCTTTTGACCATCCACATTTAACTGAACAGGCATGTAGATGCTAGTACTTTCATTTAGATTCATATCATAACATAGTGAGTGTTAGTCATCTTACCATTATTGTTAGCAGAATATCTGGGCAAATGTATTGAACCCTGCAGTCTTTTGCCTGAGTCTCAGTATCTATTATCACTTGGTCAATATCTTAATTGGTGTTTTCATCAAGGCTCACCTTCCCTCCATATATCCGTCACTTTGGCCTTAATATTCCCAAATCCCTTCACTTTTCTCTTGTCTAAAAGCAACCTACTTTTGCAGCTTCTTCAATATGTATCAGTTTGGTAGGGATTACGCCTTAGAAAAATTTTCTTGTTAAGTATTTGAATTAGGCATCCGCGCTTAAGACAATAAATTCCAATGTTATTAGCATCCT
This sequence comes from Hemiscyllium ocellatum, assembly GCF_020745735.1. Lineage (NCBI taxonomy): Eukaryota > Metazoa > Chordata > Chondrichthyes > Orectolobiformes > Hemiscylliidae > Hemiscyllium > Hemiscyllium ocellatum. The sequence continues at coordinate 28,886,205 of NC_083431.1, forward strand.
TTCGTACAAATGTTTTGACAGTACAATTCCAGCCTTGACCATCAAGAAGATTGCATCCTCCCCAGCTAGGAAATGAGGATCATTACCTCGCATAAAAGGTGAAAACATTTGACCTTTGGGTTTACATTTTGAATGTAAAATTGATCTAATGTAGAAGTTATAATTGCACTGTGCCAACTCCACTGTCAGAGCTAATTATCAGTCACAGAGCAAATTCATTAACAGTGGCAGCTTAATCGACAGAAGAGAATTGCAATAATTCCATTGAGCAATATTATTCATTTAGAATAAAATATTCTCTTCTCAGCTTGTAGCCGTCAGAGGTGTTTGACACGTTATAAAGCCTTGGAAATAATCTGTCCAAAAAACATTATTTATTACTGAACCCAACTATAAAACTCCTGCAATGAAATAAAAACAGAAAATACAAGGCACTGTTGCTCATGTGGAACCTTGCAAGACATCAGTAAACTTTGGAGATAAGACAATGACATTGATTCTGTGCCTCATGCCTGCACTGAGCAAAGTTCTGCATCAGTAGTTCAGTCGCATAATTTCTGTGCTGTAGAATATACAAGCAACCTCTCAGTGAATACTGGGTAACGCAGTAATTGACCAGAGGATGTAGATGAGGTTATAAGCAGTGACATTTCATCCAAAACTATTACAATTGATTATAACTGTGGCATGTCTGTTCCAATGCTACAATTATAATCAAATGTAATAGTTTTGGATGAAATTTCACTGTTTATAACCTCATCTACATCCTCTGGTCAATTACTGCATTACCCAGTATTCACTGAGAGATTGCTTGTATATCCTACAGCACAGAAATTATGCGACTGAACTACTGATGCAGAACTTTGCTCAGTGCAGGCATGAGGCACAGAATCAGTGTCATTGTCTTATCTCCAAAGTTTATTGATGACTTCCAAGAGTTCCAGATTGAGCACTACCACCCCTACAGCACAAGGGCGGCATGGTGTCTCAGTGGTTAGCACTGCTGCCTCACAGTGCCAAGGACTCAGGCTCGATTCTACCCTCAGGCGATTGTCTGTGTAGAGTTTGCACATTCTTCGTGTGTTTGTGTGGGTTTCCTCTGCATGCTGTACTTTCCTCCCACCATCCAGATGTGCAGGTCAGGTGAATTGTCCAGGCAATCACAGGTTATGTGGATAACCATGGTAAATGCAAGATTACAGGTGGCTCTGGATGGGTTGCTCTATTGAAGGTCAGTATGGACTCAATGGGCTGAATGGCCTGCTTCCATGTTGCAGGGATTCTCTGATACAGGTATGCCCATGCAGGAAGGCACCTGAAGCTGAGGACAAAGTAACGAATTGAGCTTCTAACAAGCTGCATTGACCCTTAACTTTTTTTTTGTTTTGATTTTTAAATTAGATTCCCTACAATGTGGAAACAGGCCCTTTGGCCCATCAAGTTCACATCGATCCACCGATGTGTATCCACCCAGACCCATTTCCCCCTGACTAATGCACCTAACACTATGGGCAATTTAGTGTGGCCAATTCATTTGGCATGCGAGAGGAAATCGGAACATCCGAAGGAAACCCACGCAAATATGAGGCGAATGTGCAAACTCCACGCAGGCAGTTGCTCAAGGCTGGAATCGAACCGGGTCTCTGGCATTGTAAGGCAGCAGTGCTAACCACTGAGCCACCGTGCCGTCATTTATTTATGTACAGTGGCCAGGTTGCCTGCTTTGAGGCCTGCTCACCCTCTAAGAGGGTGAGAATATGGTGGGCTAGCCACCCTTCATTCCCTGCCCAAAACATACCCATACCAGCATGTGATATTCAACACTTAACATACATCTGACTGGGTTGTATTGAACAGTTTAGAACTATTTCTTTCTAACTTCTTGGACACTTGTCCAGTTGTAACTACTGCTGACGTTTTTTTTGAAGAGGAACAAGCAAATATTATCTCGCCATCAAATTGAAATCGCTTGGAAATAATACACTGGTGCACAAACATGGTTTACCAACTTTTGTAAACTAAAACAATGATACTTTGACCTGGGACTCAAGTTGGGGGGGTGCGGTGGGGGGGTACATGGTGGTTATGTTTGGCTGTGGTGGGTTGGTCCTGGTGACCATAAAAGCAAGGGTGAAAGAGGTGTGTCCATAGCGTCTCCTCATGACCAATTGCCACACTTCTCTTACAATAGACAATAGACAATAGGTGCAGGAGTAGGCCATTCAGCCCTTCGAGCCTGCACCGTCATTCAATATGATCATGGCTGATCATTCCTCTTCCTGCCTTATCTCCATAACCCTTGATTCCACTATCTTTGAGAGCTCTATCCAACTCTTTCTTAAATGAATCCAGAGACTGGGCTTCCATTGCCCTCTGGGGCAGAGCATTCCACACAGCCACCACTCTCTGGGTGAAGAAGTTTCTCCTTATCTCTGTCCTAAATAGTCTACCCCGTATTTTTAAGCTGTGTCCTCTGTTTCGGCACTCACCTATCAGCGGAAACATGTTTCCTGCTGCCAGAGTGTCCAATCCTTTCATGATCTTATATGTCTCAGTCAGATCCCCTCTCAGTCTTCTAAACTCAAGGATATACAAGGGTAAAAAATGAGGTCTGCAGATGCTGGAGATCACAGCTGAAAATGTGTTGCTGGTTAAAGCACAGCAGGTTAGGCAGCATCCAAGGAATAGGAAATTCGACGTTTCGGGCATAAGCCCTTCATCAGGAATGAAGAGAGTGTGCCAAGCAGGCTAAGATAAAAGGTAGGGAGGAGGGACTTGGGGAGGGGCGATGGAGATGTGATAGGTGGAAGGAGGTCAAGGTGAAGGTGATAGACCGGAGTGGGGTGGGGGCGGAGAGGTCAGGAAGAAGATTGCAGGTTAGGAGGGCGGTGCTGAGTTGAGGGAACCGACTGAGACAAGGTGGGGGGAGGGGAAATGCCCTCCTAACCTGCAATCTTCTTCCTGACCTCTCCGCCCCCACCCCACTCCGGCCTATCACCCTCACCTTGACCTCCTTCCACCTATCACATCTCCATCGCCCCTCCCCCAAGTCCCTCCTCCCTACCTTTTATCTTAGCCTGCTTGGCACACTCTCTTCATTCCTGATGAAGGGCTTATGCCCGAAACGTCAAATTTCCTATTCCTTGGATGCTGCCTAACCTGCTGTGCTTTAACCAGCAACACATTTTCATCAAGGATATACAAGCCCAGTCGCTTCAGTCTTTCAGTGTAAGGTAATCCCTCCATTCTAGGAATTGACCTCGTGAACCGATGCTGTACTCCCTCAATAGCCAGAATGTCTTTCCTCAAATCTGGAGACCAGAACTGCACACAATACTCCAGGTGTGGTCTCACCAGGGCCCTGTACAGCTGCAGAAGCACCTCTTTACTTCTATACTCAATTCCTCTTGTTATGAAGGCCAGCATGCTATTAGCCTTCTTCACTACCTGCTGTACCTGCATGCTTGCCTTCATTGACTGGTGTACAAGAACACCCAGATCTCTCTGTACTGCCCCTTTACCTAAATTAATTCCATTGAGGTAGTAATCTGCCTTCCTGTTCTTGCCACCAAAGTGGATAACCATACATTTATCCACATTAAACTGCATCTGCCATGCATCTGCCCACTCACCTAGCTCATCCAGGTCACCCTGTAATCTCCTAACATCCTCATCACATTTCACCCTACCACCCAGCTTTGTATCATCAGCAAGTTTGCTAATGTTATTGCTGATACCATCTTCTATATCATTAACATATATTGTAAAAAGCTGCGGTCCCAGCACGGATCCCTATGGTACCCCACTGGTCACTGCCTGCCATTCCGAAATGGAGCTGTTTATCACTACCCTTTGTTTCCTATCAGCCAACCAATTTTCAATCCAATCTAATACTTTGCCCCCAATACCCTGCGCCCTAATTTTACTCACTAACCTCCTATGTGGGACTTTATCAAAAGCCTTCTGAAAGTCCAGGTACACTACATCTACTGGATCTCCCTCATCCACCTTCAGAGTTACATCCTCAAAAAATTCAAGAAGATTAGTCAAGCATGATTTCCCCTTCATAAATCCATGCTGACTCTGACCTATCCTGTTACTACTATCCAGATGTGCCGTAATTTCATCCTTTATAATAGACTCCAGCATCTTTCCCACCACTGAGGTCAGACTAACTGGTTTACAATTTCCTGCTTTCTCTCTCCCACCTTTCTTAAAAAGTGGTATAACATTAGCCACCCTCCAATCCTCAGGAACCGACCCTGAATCTATCGAACTCTGGAAAATAATCACCAACGCATCCACAATTTCCCGAGCCACCTCCTTCAGTACCCTTGGATGTAGACCATCAGGTCCCGGAGACTTATCAACCTTCAGACCTAACAGTCTCTCTAACACCAATTCCTGGCAAATATAGATTCCCTTAAGTTCAGGTCCTTCAGCCACTGTTACCTCAGGGAGATTGCTTGTGTCTTCCCCAGTGAACACAGATCTGAAGTACCCATTTAATTCTTCTGCCATTTCTTTGTTCCCCATAATATATTCCCCTGTTTCTGTCTTCAAGGGCCCAATTTTAGTCCTAACCATTTTTTTGCCTTGCACATACTTAAAAAAGCTTTTACTATCCTCCTTTATATTATTGGCCAGTTTACCTTCGTACCCCATTTTTCCTCTGCGTATTTCCTTCTTAGTAATCCTCTGTTGTTCTTTAAAAGCTTCCCAGTCCTCAGTTTTCCCATATATCTTTGCTATGTTATACTTTTTCTCTTTTAACTTTATATGTTTCTTAACTTCCCTCGTCAGCCACAGCCGCCCATGCCTCCTCCTGGGATCTTTCTTCCTTTTAGGAATGAACTGATCCTGAAACTTCTGCATTATACACAGAAATATCCGCCATTGTTCCTCCACGGTCATCCCTACTAAGGTATTGAACCATTGAACTTTGGCCAGCTCCTCTCTCATAGCTCCATAGTTCCCTTTATTCAACAGAAGTACTGTCACTTCCGACTGTACCCTCTCCCACTCAAATTGCAGATTGAAGCTTAATGTATTATGGTCACTACTTCCCAATAGCTCCTTCACTTCGAGGTCTCTGACCAATTCTGGTTCGTTACACAATACCAGATCCAGAATTGCCTTCTCCCTGGTGGGCTCCAGCACCAGCTGCTCTAAGAATCCATCTCTGAGGCACTCCACAAAGTCTCTTTCTTGAGGTCCAATACCATCCTGATTCTCCCAGTCTGCCTGCATGTATTGCTGCCAAAGAAAGCAAAGAGGCAAAAAAAACTGCAGATGCTGGAATCCAAAGTTGGCGGCTGGAAGAACACAGCAATCTAGGCAGCATCAGAAGGTGGAAAAAATCAATGGTGTGGGTTTAACCCTTCTTGCCTCTGTCTCTCTCAGACTGGTCTAGAAATAAGGGACAAAATGTTCTTCTAAAGGGCACAGAGAGTCAAAATGATTGATGATCCCATTAGATAAGCACACCTGGAAATCCTGATCAGGAGATAGATTGGTATTAATTTTTTAAAGCACGATGTATTTCCAATTTTTACTCCACAACTTACAAGTAGGTTAGGGTCAAAAGAATGTCAGAACCTCCCTAGAAATTGCACGTATCAGCAAATCAGCCAAGGCCCTACTCATATAAAATCAAATCCCATTACTTGTAATGTATTAGTCAATCACTTTACGTCGGTGGAAAGAAAAATGCAAGGTTTGTGATAAAGGGAAAAATAGAGAGGTCACTTAAATATTCAGGAAAAAAAGTGTAGGGATGTATTGTGATTGGAGAGAAACTCATGAAATAAATGGGGCATGTTGACTGGAAATGTAACGGATTTGATTTATTTCATTTGCTTAATGATTTGTGGAAGTGTGTGTTCTCTTCATGAATATTAGTTTAACCTTGCTGGAGGGAGAAATTTGAAAAACGACGATATTAAGAGATGCAATGCACTGTTATAGCCTCCTGACTAATGAACAGATTCAAAAGTCACGATGAGGGAAAGAGAAAATGTGCATTTATTCATCAATCTCTTGCACAATGCTCCAAAATATTTCTCAATCAGTAAAATCACTACCTGGCTCCTCGCTGCCCCCTGACTTACTTTACCTCTGCCCTTCAGTAATATCCACTCCAGTCCCCAGCTGACAATCTCTTCCACCGACTGACTCCCCCCATCCCCCTGACCAACTACCCCCTTCCTCAATTGACTCCCCCGCCACTGTCTGACTCCTCCCCTCTCCCGACAGACCTCCAGGCCAACTCCCCCTTCCTCCCAACTCTTCCCCCACCCAAATGTCTCACCCACTCCTCCTGACTGACTCTTCCCCCAACTGACTCCCCCCTCCCCCGACCAATCCCCACAGCATCTCCCCCGCCCCCCCAACTGACTCTTTTTTAATATGTCCTTCTGCAACTGCTTCACATTCACATTATTTGTGCTAAACTAATGCAAAGTTATTTAGTTTGAACTAAAAATGTTTGACAGTATCAAGCCCTGTGCTTGTTTTTAATTGGAGTTCATTGCCCTGATGCAAGAGAAGAATTAATCTGCTCCTGATTCTCAAATAAATGAACAGGCAGATCATTAATTGATTATTTCATTAACACTGTCATGATTGTAACAAGATCAGCCAGATGGACCTCATAGAATTGAGGCAGTTAACCTGGTCCAATTAGGGAGCCCTGGCTGACAGATATAAACTGAAGTATCAGACGTTCTGTTCACTCTGTGATCTGATTGGACGGAGCTAGGCGAAAGTGGGGACTGCAGATGCTGGAGATTACAGTCAAGCTTAGAATGGTGCTGAAAAAGCACAGCAGATCAGGCAGCATCTGAAGAGCAGGAAAATCAATCCTTCGAGCAGAAGTCCATCATCAGAATTCCTGATGAAGGTCTTGTGCCCGAAATGTCGATATTCCTGCTCCTTGGATGCTGCCTGACCTGCTGTACTTTTCCAGCATTACTTTAGTCTTGATTAAGAGGGAGCTGGATCAGTTTCAAGGACTAAACACATGCAAATAAAGGGTGACTTGGTGACAGGATACTGCCGTCTCTGGAGTTACTTCAGTGGTGATGAGAGAAAAAAAAACACGCTTATGAAGAAATCTGCTCACATCAGTCATCTTTGAGTTAGCGTAAGCATTTCTGGTATCATGCCATAATTTGGGAATTTTGACATGTTTGATCCTGCCATCAAAGACTGGGCCCAGAACGTGGAATGAATGCATTACTTTTTCAGGCAAATGGCATTGAGACTGTTGAAAAGCAACAGATAATTCTCCTGACAGCGTGTGGAGCCACAACCTTTTTGGTTATTAGAAGTCTAACATTTCCTAAGGCACCAGACACTAAAACCTTTCAAAAGTTGATGGATTTAGTTAAGGAATATTATGACCCCAAGCCTCCTTTAATTCTAAGATGCTATCAGTTTTACTCACCAGTTTGAGAACTGGGGAATCCATGTCAGGATTTTTGATGAGGTTAAGACGACCAGCAGAAGTATGTGATTTTGGTTTAAGCTTTAATGTGATGCTGAGAGATGTTTGTTTAGTATGTGGAATTAGTGATGTTACTATGCAAATGTGCTTCCTATCTGAAGGCAATTGGACTTTTACCAGTTACTACAACTGGCTTTATCATTAGAAAATGCAGCAAGTGGAGTATATGAGTTACAGAGTATTCCGATGGAAGTGGACACCCTTGCCAGTCCAACTGAGTTTGGGGGTACACCACTTCAGTGAAGGAATTGCATCACCTCACTCAGGACACATCCAGAACAGAGGGATTGTGGATCAGCCTACAGCAAAACCCGACACAAAGTCATGCCTCGGCCAAATGGTTAACATTTTAGAGTCAAAGAAATGTCCAACACAGAAGCTGACCCTATGGTCTAACTTTTCCATGCTGACCAGATATCTTAAATTAATCTAGTCCCATTTGCCAGCATTTGGTCTATATCCCTCTAAACTCTTCCTATGCATGTACTCATCCAAATACCTTTTAAATGTTGTAATTGTACCAGCCTTTACCACCACCTCTGACAGCTCATTTCATACATGCACCACCCTCTACATGAAAACATTGACCCTTAGGTCCCTTTTAAATCTTTACCCTCTCACCTTAAACCTATGCTGTCTTGTTTCGGACTCCCTGACCCTGGAGAAAAGACCATGGGCTATTCACCCTATCCATACTCCAGCTGGGAAGTAGCTCCAGCTTATTCCGCTTCTTCTTATAGTTCAAACCTTCACCCCAGCATAATCTTTTCTGAATCCTTTGAAGTTTCCCAGCATCTTTCCAAAACAAGGGGAACAGAACTGAATGTAGTATTCTAAAAGTGGCCTAACCAATGTCCGTACAGCCAACTCCCACACTCAATGCACTGATCAATAAAACCAAGATTACCAAATGCTGCCTTCACTATCCCATCTACCTGTGACTCCACTTTCAAGAACTGTAAGCCTGCACCCTAAAGTCTGTTTGTTTGGCAACACTTCCCAGGACCTTACCATTAAATTTATAACTCCCACCTTGGCTTGCCTTACCAAAGTGCAACATTTATCTAAATTAAACTTCATCTGCCACTCCTAGGCCCACTGTTTCATCTGATTAAGGTCCAGATAACCACCTTCACTGTCCACCACTCCACCAATTTTGATGTCATCTGCAAACTTACTGACCATATCTCCTACATTCACATTTACTTCAGAATCCGGGCCAGCAAGATATTGGAGTTGCTGCCGGTGTGCTCACTAGAGGTAGCAACCGAATCTCATTAGGGTTTGAATTCGGTCAGAGAGCTCATAGGCCAGTATCCAGGTGATTGCACACCCTGGAAAGCTGACATACATCTGGTTGAAACAGTTAAATTACTTAGCAACATCCAAATCAAAATCAATCAAAATAAACTTCTGGCTAAATGGTCACAGGTTCTAATGGAGGTCGATACCAGAGTAGCTGTATTAGTGATCACAGCACCAGTATTGGACGCCAACCCTTGAGTTTGCACAAGACCTCAGCTAGTCTGAGAACTTGTACTGGGAACCTTTACAGATTAAGTGTACAACTTTGGTTCTGATCTTGTATGTGAAGCAGCTGGTTTACTTACCACTGATTATAGTAAAAGGCTCAGGCCCAAGCCTGATGGGGCAAAATTGGTTGAGAAAAATTCACCTAATTGGTTCAGCATTTTTTTGATTAGAAAATGGCTGCCTGAGTGAAATGAAAGTGGTTGGACATGCATAGAGTTAATTTGTCAAACACGGGATGATGATAGAAAAGCTGTGAGCATCTTTTGCAATACATGGGCTACCAGGATTGTTGGTCACAGACAACAGGCCATCAATTTCCAGCAGGGAATTGGAATATTTCCTAAAGTTGATTAACATTTGCCATATAAGGATAGCTCCATACCATCCATTGTCCAATGGTCTGGCAGAAAGAGCAGTCCAAACCTTGAAGGCAGACTTAAAGAAGCAGATTACAGATTCATTAGATACCAAACTGTCCCACTTCCTTTTTGATGATGGGACCACCCCTCTTGCATGTGCAGAGTTGGGGTGGGGAGAGGGTGAAATGGCATCACGAATGCTAATGCTCGACACATGACTCCACTAAGCGAGAGAGACAGTTACTTCAGGAGATAAGGTTTAATGGTGAAACCACAGAAATGGCCCTGCATGGGTGAGAGACATGGTCACCACCAGGTCAGGTCCAGTGACATACAAAGTTCGGGTGGGTGCAATGGTCCTGAACAAGCACGCGGACCATATGAAAAACCACAACCTCTCAAACAGGGCAGGAGCTAAACACACCTGGCCCCACACAATGCTGTCGGAACCCGTGGGTTGTCCCCCTCCGTATAGCACTAAAGAAACTTTAGGGTCTGAAATGGACATGGCAGATATCACCACCTTTGATGCCTTTACTGCCTAGAGAAGAGGATGAAGTTCTTCTGACACACTCTGGGTGCAAGAGGCGGGCTACAGGCCGGTACATGCTGCCTGGATCCGGGGTTGAGTTGGAGAAGCAAAATTGCCCCAAGACAGACTACAGGTAAAAGAATAGGGCTATGTCCCTGAACCTAGAGAGGTAGGGTTTAGGGATTATAATGAGGTCAGCAAGGTGGATCTGTTGGTTATAATGAGGTCAGCAAGGGGCTGTTAATCTGGTCCAATCAGAGAGCCCTGGCTGACAGGTAGAAACAAAAGTGTCTGAGGCTCTGTTCTCTCTGAGATCTGCCTCTGAGGGAGCTCGATCAGTGTGTGAAGAACTCTCCACTTTTGTATTAATGAGGAGAGTAGAACTAAAGAAAAAAACGAAACAGGTGTATCTGAGGTTCTGTTCACTCTGAGAGCTAGTTCTGAGGAAACCGGACCCATGTCAAATACTGTGCACATGTAAATGAAGAGTGACTTGGTGATTGGACACCAGCCTCTGTGGAGTTATTTCAAATGCTTTTTGAAATGTTTAAATAAAAATATATCTAATCATGCACTGTGTTAAAAACTTACGACTGAATATTGGTCTCTTTAATATTTTCGATTATGAAGTCCTACATTTATTATGAAAACTCCCTGTGTAAATCTGTAGTTGATCTTTTCACACTTTACTGATGCTGCAGTGCCACCACAGGCAGAAGATAGAACTATCTTTACATTGTCAGTTATCATTATAAATGTAGAGAGAGGGGTTTCGAATGGAATATTGAAGGAAGTGAACTTAAATGGGACTGAATTATGTCTAAAGATTCTCCTGTAATTATGACCTGTCTTCTAACTCTGAAAACAACATGTGGGATGAAACTTAATGGGAAAAGTTTCAACGTTCACCACCAAGCCTAGTGGGAGACCAACTGATCCACTTTCAAGGAGTCTGAGGGGCTCAGTTCCCTCATCAGTGATGTGAATAGTGTCACCTAGGCACCCATCTCCATGGGAATACTGAATTGCTGCATTTCCCGTCCCCATGAGTGTGGTCATCCCACCCCTCTCTGACCAGACAATCAGAGGCTGGCAGCTTTCCATTAGCAATTACCATTGCTGTTGATAATTGACTTCGGCTTTCACCAGGAATTCCTGGAGAAAGGTAACAGTGGGATGGGATTGCAAGGTGGCTATCAAGGAAGGATGTCAGAGAGGATTCAGATGAAAGCAAAGTATGTTGAAACTTTCTTAATGATGCTCGGTCTCTTGTTCAGACTGAGTGCCTCCCCACTTGGAAAGTCGCAAGCAAACCCATTAGGATTTGCTCATTATTTCCCTCCCTTTGTCCTGCCATTGTTGGTTGAATACCAGTGAAGTGGAATGAGCTCCTTCAGTGAGCACTAACTTCTTCCTTAAGGGGATCAATTGGCATCCAGGCAGGAAATCCAGCATCAAGCCTTCCCACACTGCAGTTAGAATGTGCCAACCCTGCACTATTCCTAACCTATAAAATCCTCCCTGCACCTCATTGTGACTTCCAGGTTGGATTTCGAATTCCCACTATGTGCTTAACTCATTCTATGTAAAGCTGTTTAGCAGCTCCCACATTTCAGCATGTTTTCTAAATCACGTTTCCATTTTCACAAATGTCTCAGAGCCAAATCGTGCATAATAGAAATCAGCAGTGCTGGAAATGGACCATGACTATAAGCAACTGATTTATTAGCTGTCAATAAAAATTCCAGATGTTCTGAGTTTGTAAATTTTCACTTTAATTTCCATTTACTGGTCATAAACAGCAAGGCGATTGAGGCAGAAAAGTGCACACACATGCAAATATTTTAGAGTCTAACAAATGAGCAGTCTTCAAAATAACTTACTGATTTCTATTAACTTTAATATATGGCAAATGTCGACAGCTTCAAACCTCAACATTCTTTAATATGATCCAAAATCCTGCCGTGAATTTCAAAAGGTGGAACTTTGTCCTTAAAGCCACAATTGTCTTTTAAAGAGTTCTTCCATGTTTGATTTCTCTCTGTCGCAATGCTCCCTCTAAATTACCTTTTATTATTTCATATTTTTATCTCACCTTTTCTTTCATTACCCTGATAGGCAGTTCCTATAAAATTGTAATTAGGAGAGGTAAGATGTTTTCCCTCATTCTCAACCCAAGAACAGTCAACCCAACAACAGTATTATTCCATACCCACAGACTATTTAACACTGTTTTAATTGACCTATATGTCTTAGAGGTAGAATCTCTGCCCATACTGGGACAGAATCCCTGACAGTGGACAGCTAACTGCCTGATGATTATGCAGTTGTGTCGAGACTCCCAGAAACAGCCATTAAATTCTCCTTCACGTAAGTTTCTCAACATTGTTTGATCCTGACAGCAAGGTTCTGAAATCCATAGGAAACTCTTGCCTATTGGTATCATCAGGCCACTTTTTCTACCAATATTTTCAAGCTCTCAATATTTCAAATCAAGCAACAAATTAAGAGTATTTGGCAAATCTCCCAGCACAAGCTCAAACATACCATGTGTTGAGTATCCAAAAGCATATGTAAGGAAGCTGGAATCAGTAAACAAGGTCAGCCTTTTGGCAACATCAAGTGATTCAGTTACATAAGGATAAAAAGTGAAAACATCTCAATGAAAATCAGAAAATCTTTCATAAAGGTTAAAGCATTGGAGATGCTGAAGTACCCATGACATGAACAGCATTATTCTTTTTACTTTGAAACCTGTTATGCAAAATCTCATTTCCAATAGACTGAAAGAGCTTGGTAACATGCAATGTATATTATAAATGCTGTAGGCTTCCTGTAACATTGTTCAAAGTGTCTCAAGTGTGAGGGATTTAGGGTTAGAATTTAAAAAGAAGTGTAGGGGTGCCTGGAGCATCAGAGGCTGAAGGGTGACCTTATTCAGGTTTATAAAATCATAAGGGACATAGATAGGGTAAATAGATAAGATCTTTTCCCTGGGGTAGGGAAGTCCAGAATTAAAGGGCATAGGTTTAGGGTGAGGGGGGAAAGATATAAAAGGGACATAAGGGGCAACCTTTTCACACAGAGGATGGTACATGTTTGGAGTGAGCTACAAAAGGAAGTGGTGGAGGCTGATACAATTACAACATTTAAAAGGCACTAGATGGATTATATGAACATGAAGGGTTTAGAGGGATATGGGCCAAATGCCGGCAAATGGGGCTAGATTAATTTAGGATATCTGGTTGGCATAGACAAGTTGGACTGAAGGGTCTGTTTCCGTGCTGTATATCTCTATGACTCTATGACTAAGTGCTTTTGATTAATCTCTGAGAAGGTAATAAGTGGTTAAGTGCATTTGTTTCTGCCAGATATCACACTTACATAAATGCATTTCTGCTATATTTCATTATACATTATAATATGCCAATATGGCAGAATGTGCCAACCCTGCACTATTCCTGCCCTATAAAATGCCCCCTGCACCTCATTGTGACTTCCAGGTTGAATTTGGGGTAATATGGGGGTACAATTGTTCCTTTGCATAAGCTAACAATGGTTTGACTTTTTATAAACAATTGCAGGAAACTTGTATAAATTAGACAGATATTGAATATATTTTCATCTTGCCTTCTTTAATTACCATCAAAGTAATGTAGTGTTAATAAAAATGCACAAACATTTAAACTCAGAAGCTATGTCCTGGACATTTTATTGATTAGGGTATCCTTTCTGCAGTGTGGACTGGAGGTACATATCCAGATACTGCCAAATTCCAGTTGGGAGCATGTGACTTGCCCGGGACATTGAAAATCCAGATGAGCAATTCCCCTGTGCTTGGAAACCTTGACAAAAAAAGCTTTAATTTGGGAGAATTGGAGAGTTCTTTGGTGGTATGCATTGATTAGGATAAGCTGGCTAAGGATACTTAAGGAGTTGACAGTGGGTAGGCAATGGCAGACATTTGAAGAACATATGGATGAACTTCAACAATTGTGCATCAGGGATAGTGTTAAAGCCAAAGAGGAAATATATAAATTGGCCAGAGAGAACAGCAAACCTGCAGACTGGGAGAAATTTAAAATTCAGCAGAAGAGGACAAATGGTTTAATTCACAAAGGGAAAATAGAATATGAAAGTAAGCTTGCAGAAAATGTAAAAACTGACTGCAAAAGCTTCTATAGATATGTGAAGAGAAAAGATTGCTAAAGACAAAAGTAGATCCCTTGCCATTCAAATCAAGTGAATTCATGATGGACAACAAAGAGATGGCAGGTCAGTTGAACAAATACGTTGGATCTGTCTTCACTAAGGAGAGCACAAATAACCTTCTGAAATGCTGGGGAACAAAGGGTCACGCTTGAAGGAGGAACCAAAGAAAATCTTTCTTAGTCAGGAAATGGCATTAGAGAAATTGATGGAATTAAAAGCTGATAAGTCCCCAGGGTCTGATGCTCTTCATCCCTGAGTACTGAAGTGGACCTGGAAATAGTGGAGGCATTGGTGATCATTTTCCAACATTCTGTTGATTCTGAAGAGCTCCAATGCACCGAGGGAGTAGCTAATGTAACCCCACTCTTTAAAAAAGGAGAGAGAGAAAACTTGAGGAATTATAGGCCAGTTAGCCTGATATCAGTGGTGGGGAAAATGTTGGAGTCAATCATTAAGGATGTAATAACTGAGCATTCAGAATGCAGTAACAGAATCAGTCCTGGTCAACATGGTTTCATTAAAGGGAAATCAGATTTGACAAATCTCCTGGGATTTTTTGAGGATGTGACCAGTAGAGTGCACAAGAGTGAATCAGTAGATGTTATTTATTGGGACTTTCAAAAGGCTTTCAATAGGTTCCACACAAGATTACTAAGGAAAATTAAAACTCATGGTATAAGAGGTGATGTATTGATGTGGATAGAGAACTGGTTAGCAGATAGGAAGCAGAGCGTTGGAATGAGCGGGTCCTTTTCGAGTGGGATACCACAGGGTTCAGTGCTGGGACCTCAGCTGTTCACAGTATACATTAACGACTGTATCAATGGAATTGAATGCAATATCTCCAGATTTGCAGATGACACTAAGTTGGGTGGCAGTATGTGCTGTTAGGAGGATACTAAGAGGCTACAGAGTAACTTGGACAGACTGGCTGAGTGGGCCAATGCTTGGAAAATGCAATATAATGTGGATAAATGTGAAGTTATCTATTTTGGTCACAAAAACAGGAAGGTAGATTATTACCTGAATGGTGGACCCTTCGGGAAAGGTGAGGTGCAACAAGACCTGGGTGTCATGGTGGAACAGTCGCAGATGCAGCGAGAAAAGCTAATGACATACACTACACTAGATTACTTCGTGTGGAAACAGGCCCTTTGGCCCAACAAGTCCACACCAACCCACACAACTTAGTGTCATCTGGAGATATTGCATTCAATTCCATTGTCCCAGTCATTAATGTATTAACCTACATTTACCCCTTCACCTAACACTATGGACAATTTAGTATGGCCACCTAACTTGCACATTTTTGGATTGTGGGAGGAAACTAGAGCACCCGGAGGAAACCCATGCAGACACGGGGAGAATGTGCAAACTCCACACAGAGAGTCGCCTGAGGTGGGAATTGAACCCGGGTTTCTGGCGCTGTAAGGCAGCAGTGCTATCCACTGTGCCACCGTGCTGCCCACATCTTGGCATTCATAGCGAGAGGTTTTGAGAATAGGAGTAAGGATGTCTTGCTGCAGTTAAAGAGGGCCCTGGTGAGGCCACATCTTGCATATAGTGTACAGTTTTGGTCTCCTAGTCTGAGGAAGGACATTCTTGCTATTGAAGAAGTCCAGCGAAAGACCGCCAGACTGATTTCTGGAAAGAAGGAAGTGACATATGAAGAAGGACGGGGCTTGTACTCACTGGGATTTAGAAGAATAAGGGGTGGGGAGTCTCATAGAAACATATAGAGTCCTGATAAGATTAGACAGGTTAGGTGAGGGAAGAATGATTCTGAAGTTGGGCAAGTCCAGAACTAAGGTTCACAGTCTAAGAATAACGGGTAAGTCATTCAGGACTGAGATGAAGAATTTCTTCACTCAGAGTTGCGAATCCATGAACTTGTCTCCCATAGAATGCTGATGGGTCAAGTTTGTTAGATATATTCAAGAGGGAGCTGGACATGGGGCTTGCGACTAAAGGGATCTATGGGGAGAAGGCTGGAATGGGATTTTGATTTTGCATGATTAGTCACGTTCGTATTGAATGGTGGTGCAGGCTTGAAGGGCCAAATAGCCTCCTCCTGCACCTTTTTTCTAGGTTTCTGTTTCTGTTTCCCTTAAGTTAATGGCTGCCCTGGAAATATTAGGCAATTAAAAAGCAGTGATGAGCATTCAGAAAGGTGAAAGAAAAGCCAATACAGATGAAAGAGGGAGTGATAGAGAGGTCACCTGATGAAGGCACCAAGTCAACATAAATATCAAATAATTCAATAATAAATAATCAGATCACATTTCGATGATGGCTCTTGCAGGCAGATGAGCACTTCCCCTGGGCAGCACCAGGTCTCTCACAGACTGGGTGTTTGCAGAAGCAAACCTTATATCACCTGCTCCTAGACTAGAATTAACTCACTTGATGATGCAGGCTGGTACTGCCTACCCACCCCTGCCAAGTGATGGGATGTTGACTGTGTGCCCGCTGCACACACTGGCAATTGTAATTGGACGTGTGGCAGATCCTGACACCAGTGGAGTTAGTGCACGCTTTCAGGTCTGCAGTATTGGGCTGTGTTCTCCTCTTGCAATTCTGCCCTTGGTTTTTCATATTGAACAATCAAGAGAATTATTGTGATTTGTTGCCCTTTCCATTTTGCGTCAGCAAGTGAATAATTATCCGATGGAAAACCAATTTATTTTGGACAGTCTAATCTTTGATCATTGCTTGATTTAATGACCATCCACACTGAACACGTTCCTCAGTTTTTAGACAGACCAACAATTTGATGTTTAAGGTCTTCCTCACATATGTTATTTTCCTATTCCTAAATACCATAAAGGTGACGCTGTAACTCACCTACACTTCGAAGGCTTCTAAGTAAGAATAAACTTAATACTTCAGCACCTGCTTTTACAGGAATAGAAATTTGCACATTAGAACATTATGCTATCTTCCTGGCTGCAGTACTGAAATACTCAAAGTGCTAATATTTTATACAGCACAGCTTGATTTGCATTAGCAGCTTGCAGATAAATAAACAATTTTCTACTTTAAAACTTCCTTCTGTTAGTATTCATACAAATTCGCTTGTCAAACAATTTCAGATTTACTGCATAATGTGAGGAGATGGTTGTCTAGAAGTAATGTCACTGGACTAGTCATCTATAGGACCAGGCCTTCTGATGACATGGATTCAAATCACTCGACAGCAGCTCAATTCAATTTAAATTCAATTAATCAAATCTGAATTTGGAAGCTCGTCTCCATAAAGGTGACCATGATTTGAAGACGCCAGTGTTGGAATGGGGTGTACAAAGTTAAAAATCACACAACACCAGGTTATAGTCCAACAGGTTTATTTGGAAGCACAAACTTTTGGAGCGCTGCTCCTTCATCAGGTGATAGTAGTCCACAACCACCTGATGAAGTAGCAGCGCTCCAAAAGTTTGTGCTTCCAAATAAACCTGTTGGACTATAACCTGGTGTTGTGTGATTTGTAACTCCATAAAGGTGACCATGAAATTATTATGAATTGGCATGATCGCCCATCTGATTTGTTAACTTCCTTTGGAGATGAATATCTGCCATTCTCACTGTGATATTTTTCCCAATGGCCACTGCTGGCACCTTGTAGTATTTGACACATTGACCAAATGTGGTAGGGATTGTTCCTGGTGGTTTGCTGTCTTAGACCCATCTAGCGATGAGTAGTAAAGGATACAGCACAGACAGTATCTATGGAAGAGACACTGTTCTTGGATAACAAGAAAGTTAATTGCACAACAGCAGTGAGTACAGCTGCATTAGGTCAGGGATAATTACTTGGACATTCGTGAGCTGATACAGCCTGTTATCTCAGTGACCCCCTCCTCCCTCCACAAACCTTCACATTTCTTCCTGCATTGCATCCCCATCAACCCCAAAAACTCTGAGCTTCCAGACGTTTGCTTTGTCTTTATCTCTCTGCCTTACTCCTCTGAGCCCCAAGCGTGCACCTTAGTTATGTCAAACATCATTATGATTACACTAATTCCCCATCCCCATTGAAACCAGGCTGCTGGTGTCTTTTAATGACCCTTCCCCACCCCACAGAAACCTATGCTCCCGATGCTTCATTGTATTCCACCTCATGTATTTTGTTGCTACCCCTTCTGCATCCCAGTCTCTAAACCCCACAATTACTTTCCCCAACTTGTCCACCACAGTACTGACCCCCTGGTAATCCCCCTTGATTTTCAGTAAGCACATCGCCATAACCCACCCCTCTGACTGAACTGGGAGGATACCCCAAGCTGAAGAGTGACGAAAACCCTGCCTGATATTTGTGCACCTCTGTGACTGACTTGCTGTTAATCTCTAGACTGCTTTCAGTGGACCTGCATGACTAATTGTGGCCCACCCCCTGGACTATAATGAACTGTACCCCTGACCCTGAACTCCTTAAGCTTCTGGACTGAGATTGTATGATGTCTTGGAAAGAATGATGCACTAAAACCAGGCCTCAACCAGGCCAACATCTCCCGCATCGAGGCACTGACACCCCCTTGATCGGCTGTGATGGGTTGGGCACGTCATCTGTATGACCAACACAAGACTCCCCAGCAGGTGCTCTACTCCCAGCTCCAAAACAGCAGGTGAGCCCCAGGTGGACAGAGGAAGTGCTTCACTGGCCCAAGGCCATCCAAAACAGTGGAGGAGCATCCAGGAAGGCATTGAGCAGTTTGAGTCTTCCCATCGGGGAAAAAATGGAAGTCAGGTGAAAGCAGCAAAAGGAGCGTGTTGCCACATTAATGTCCCACCTATCCCTTCCCAAAACCAAGTTCCTGCACAAGTGTAACAGAGCCTGCGGTAGCTGCATCAGCCACCTATAGACTCACCATGAGAGTGGAAGAAAATTATTCTTGTCTGCGAGGGGCTGCCATTGATGATGATGATGATGACGATTGCCCCGATTGATGAAGGTCCCCTGGACCTAACTGAGGATTTCTCCCCTTCTCTCAACAAACTTGGAGAGATTTGGTGTAAGCACATGCTGTGTGTTTGCTACAAAAGCTGCTGTAAGGGTGACATTGTTGTAACATGGTGACGTACAGCAGCATTGACCGATGTTGCTGGCAAGCATGACAGGCTGCTTGGATTTGTGTTTGTCTTAAGAGGCAAATCAGAACTGTTATTGGCTTTAACTCCTGAATGAGGCAGCAATGCACAAAAAGGCAAAGCAAACACAGATGTTTTGAGCATTCAGGGAGGTGTGCAATGAATGAGTGAGAGCTCAGAAAGCGAGTGACAAACCCTGAGCTGTGCTCTGTCTAATGCATGTGCTGGTTCTTAGTCCATGTGCTGAAAGTGTGCTGGCAGCAGTATTGCTGTGTAAGGTATCTGAGAGCTCTAAAGTGTAACCCTGAAGTGGAGAACCACATTTTAAGTAAGTCAAAGATGTGTCATGATGATGAGATTGATGATTGTCTGATGCCAGCCTCTCTGGACTGGGTAATGGGGGGAGGACTTTGTCCATGAAATACCCCCTGAGATTGGGGATTGCTGGCCAAGAAGGAGGACTAGTGACGATGCCAGCGAGCTGCAGCCACCAGTTACCCATGTGGACTTTCCGGTTGGGAACTGGTTTCATTTAGTTTCTCTCCACTGCCTGAGAAAGTATAAATGAGGTGAGATTAGGTATTAATCAGATGTTAATGCATGCCAATAGGTCCCTCACCACTCTCTAGCAAGATTGTCATCTCACTGTGAGCATCTTGAGTGGAAAACCCGACTTTTATCCTTACTGTTGAAAATTTGATATTTTTACTCTTGCCACATTCTCCTAACTGACTCATCATATCCCACGTTGTTATGGCCCCGAACAATTCGTATTGTATATTGATTCAATTGGTCCAATAGAGACATGGGAACACCTCAAAATGCTTTCAATAGTTTGGACTGTGACTAAGAGGGGACGCTCTTCCCGACAGAGAGTGTGCTAGCTGTGGATTTAGGAGATGCAGACTTACCTAGCATCAGTATCCCGCTCTGAGCCACATTGGCTGTTATTCAGATGACAGCCAAGAAAGCCTATATACATCAGCCGTCTTATTAATGGCCGCGGTTATAGTGAAGATGCTATGAATGTACATATAATTCCCCCTTTCAGACTATAAACGACATGAACACCTTTCAGTAACATTTCAATGGGATATTGGAATCACCCAAAGCCTCAGTCATTATGTATAGGCAAGGTTGGCAGGGACTGGAGGGTTTGATGTATGGGGAGAGGCTGAATAGACTGGAACATTTTCCTTGGAGTGTCAGAGGCTGAGGGGTGACCTTATAAAGGTTTATAAATTCATGAGAATGGATAGGATGAATGGCCAAGGTCTGTTTCCTAAGGTGAGAGGGTCCACAACTAGAGGGTATAGATTTAAGGTGAGAGGGGAAAGATTTAAAAAGGACCTGCAGAGTTTGGTTTGTGTATGGAACGAGATGCAGAAGAATTGGTGGAGGCGAGTACAATTACTTTTAAAAGGCGTCTCAATGGGTATTTGAATAAGAAAGGTTTAGATGGATATGGGCTGTAGTGATTGTAATGACGTTAGTCAGATGGACATAGAATCCAAGCTGCCTGAATGGAGCTGGTCCAATCAGGGAGCTCTGGCTGACAGATAAACGGAAGAGAGTCAGACATTCTGACACTCAGAGCTGGCTCTGAGGGAGCTGGACCAGTGTCAAGGACTCTCCACATGAAAATAAAGGGTGACATGGTGGCGGGATACCGGCCCCTGTGGAGTTATTTCAGTGGTGACAGGAGTAAAGTACGTTCCTAATAAAATTTGCTTGCAATAGATGTCTTTGAGTTAGGGTACGCATTTCTGGCATCATGTCATTATTTTGGAAGCTTGATGTGTTTGATCCAGCCTTTGAAGACTGGGCTCAGTGTGTGGAAAGAATGTATTATTTTTTTCTGGACAAATGACATTGTTTTTCATCTGCCTCAATGAGTAATTCTCCTGACAGCTTGTGGATCCGCAATATTTTTAGTTATTAGGAGCCTGACCTTCCCTGAGGCACCAAATATGAAAACCTTTCAAGAATTAATGGATTAAGTTAGGGAATATTGCAATACCAGGCCTCCTTTAATTCTGAGATGCTATCATTTTTACTCGACAATTCAAGAACTTGGGAATTTGGATTCGGATTTTTCACCAGGCTAATTTGACTGACAGAGGAGATGCTGAGAGACCGTTTGGTCTGTGGGATTAATGACAGAACCATGTGCAAGCAACTACTAGCTGAAGCCTAACTGGATTTCAAACAGTCACTACAACTGGCTTTATCATTGGTAAATGTGACGAGTGAAGCATGAGTTTCAGGGTATTCCGATGGAAGTGGATAGCCTCGTGGTCCGACTGAGCTTGGGGAGTACCACTTGAGTAAAGACATTTGCATAACCTCACACAGGACATATCCTGAACACAGGGACTCTAGATCAGCCCACAGCAAAGCCGCAAAACAACCCAAGCCTCAGCAAAATAGTTAAAATTTTCTTCAGGATCTGAACCAACATGCCATTGTTGTTGCTATGGTATGCAAAGTTAAGACAGCAAAAGATCCCATTAGACCTAAATTAAGTGAGAGAACTCACAGGCCAGTACACAGGAGAGTGCATGCCCTGGAAAGCCCACCTACATCAGGTTTGGAACAGTAAGTTTGCTTAGTAATATCCAAATCAGATGCAATCAAAATAAATGTCTGGTTAAGTGGTCACCTGGTTCTATTGGAGGTTGATAACTGTATTACCATTTCAGCGATTGCAGAATCGGTCTTTAAAAAAAAAATTCACTCTGGACTCCAAACCTGAAGATTGCACAAGACCTTGACTAGAGTGAGAACCTATACCGAGGAATATTTACAGATTAAGGTTCTGGTCTCTTATGAAAAGCAGGGTAAAAACAAGGACTGCAGATGCTGGAAACCAGAGTCTTGATTAGAATGGTGCTGGAAAAGCACAGCAGGTCAGGCAGCATCTGACAAGCAGGAAAATTGACCTTTCGGGCAAAAGCCCTTCATCAGGAATAGATGCAGGATGCCTCTATCTCTCCACTGAAAACACCCTGTCTCTATTCCTGATGAAGGGCTTTTGTCTGAAACGTCGATTTTCCTGCTCTTATGAAAAGCAGCTGGTTCAGTTCCCACTGAGCTTGACAGAGCAAAACTGGCTGAGAAAGTTCCATCTGGATTGGCTCAGTATTTTTCAATTAGAAAAGGGCTCACAGAGTGATGTCCAAGTTAAATACTTGGAGGTTTTTCAGGGAAGTCAAGGGACTACCAAAGGAGCCAAGGCGGCCTTGCAAGTTGACCATGAAACAAGTCCATGATTCTGCAAGGCCCACCCAATGCCATTTGCCTTATGGGCAAAAGTAGAGGCAGAAATCTGGAGGGCGGCAAGTGAAGGAATCATCAACCCAGTCCAGTTTGTGGAATGGGCAGTGCAAGTCATACTGATCTTGAAACCCAACTGGTGGGGATTTTAAACAAATGGTAAACCACTTTTCACAGAAATCCCTTGCAGAAAGGATTTATAGGCAAACCTGGCTGTCTTTCCTGAGCCATGCGTATTTGCAATTACAGTTAGATAAGAATTTCCTGAAGTGTGCTACAATTTGTATCCATTAGGGTTTGTACCAATATATGAGACTGCCATGTGGGGCATTGTCTGTCTCTCCAGTTTTTCAGCAGATGATGGAGAACCTTTTTAAAGATCTACCCCAAGTTGCCATCGATCTAGATGATGTGCTAATAACAAGGAAGACCAATAAGGAGCACTTAAAGAATATGGACATAATCCTTAGACATTTCACCCAGGTAGACATATGTCTAAGAAGGGAACAATTTGTGTTCCAGAAACCCCAAATGACCTACTTGGGCTGCAGAGTCAACAAAATCAGGCTACACCCATTGGAAGATAAAGTGAGGGCAACCAAAGCTGCTCCAGCTCCCATTCCTGTAGCAGAGCTTCGGTCATCCCTTGGGCTGGTGAATTATTATGGGAAGTTTTTGCTTTCCTGGCATCCACCCTGGCACCTTTGCATCAACTTCTTAAAAAAAAGGGAGCATTAGTTGCATTGCAAAGCCATAGTTTTCAGGGAAGTGAAGAAACAGTTATCATCCTCTAAAATATTGGCACATATGATCCCAAGAGGATCTGATATTGACGCATGATGTCTCCCTGTACAGCATTGGGGTAGTATTAGCTCATAGGTAGCCAAGGGAGAGGGATGTCCATTAGCATAAGCATCCAGGACTTTGGTTAATGCAGAGCGTAATTATACCCATATAGAGAAAATGTTTGGCAGTCATATTTGGAGTAAGGAAGTTATACCAATATGTTTATGAACATAAATTTGTAATAATAACAGACCACAAACCTCTGCTAGGTCTACTTAGAGAGGGCAAAATCTTGTTGCCTCTAGCTGAATTCAGCGGTAGGCTTTAATACTAAGTGCATATAATTATAAGTTGGAGCACCATCCAGGAGATTAAATAGTGAATGCAGAAGCATTGAGCTGTTTCCTCTGGCAGATACCCCACCGGTGATATTGCTGCTGGAAGAGTCTGTAATGATTTTAAATTTTCTGGACACACTCCCAGTCACAGCTGACAGTATTAAACTTTGGATGCAGAAGGATCCAGTCCT
This sequence comes from Hemiscyllium ocellatum, assembly GCF_020745735.1. Taxonomy (NCBI): domain Eukaryota; kingdom Metazoa; phylum Chordata; class Chondrichthyes; order Orectolobiformes; family Hemiscylliidae; genus Hemiscyllium; species Hemiscyllium ocellatum. The sequence goes on from NC_083431.1 coordinate 28,910,024, forward strand.
GGCAAAACAGAGACAGCTGGTGGGTGCTGCAGGAAACCAAAGGGCCATCACAATTAGAACTTTGTACCCAGAAAGACTGGGTCACAGTAGAGGACGATATATTTTTATGGGGAACAAGTGTGGTTGCCCCGAACAAAGATCTCTGCCAGATACTGGCTGAACTCCACCAAGACCTTCCACGAGTTTCCAAACTGAAAATGTTGGTGAGAAGTTATGTCTGGTGGCCAGGATTGGGTGCAGACATTGCTGCATTTGTGGGGCAGTGTCCAACAAGGACATAAACTACCGCCAGCAGCAGATCCACATTAGTCAGAATGACCAGGTAAATCCTGGACTCAGTTACACATTGTCTATGCCAGCCATTTCATTGTAGATGCCTACTCAAAGTATTTGGACATTCATAGAGTTCCTTCATCAAACGATGATGATGGTGGAAAAACTGCTCAAAACTTTTGCAATACACTGGCTCCTGGAAGTGTTGGTCACAGATGATGGGCCATCATTTACCAGCAGGGAATTGGAGTATTTTCTACAATCAAATGACATTTGACATATAAAGACAGCTCATTGACATCCTTCATCGAATGGAAAGGTGGAAAGAGCAGTCCAAACTTTAAAGGCAAGCTTGAAGAAACAGCCTACAACTTTGCGAGATACCAAACTGTCCCAGTTCCTGTTTGATTATAGGCCCACCCCTCACATAACGACAGGGATGGCTCCAGCAGAGTTGCTAATGGGGAGAAGATTCCATACCCAGTTCAAACTGATCTTCCTGGACCTGGTAAGGAGGGTGAAATGGCATCAGGAACGCCAATGCCAGAGGCCAGCCTTGGACAAACGCGAGAGGCAATTTTCTACAGGAGATGAAGTTTAGTGTAGGAACCTCAGGGATCGCCTGCATTAGTTGACGCTAAGTCAGGGCGAGTGATGTATAAAGTTAAGTCGGAGTGAAGGTCCTGAATAAGCATATGGACCGTATGAAAGCCATGAACTGTCATACGCGTGGGGGCAAAATGTTTCCTACTTGTCAGAGCAGTTGGAAAGACAGAGTGAATCCATGCATTTTTCCTCTCCATTAAGCAGTGAAGACACCTCAGAATCTGAGATTGAAATCAACAGTGCCTGTGTTGATGAAGAAAAGGATGGAGTTCTTCTGAGATGCTTTGGGTGCAAAAGGCGAACTCCTGTGCGTTAGTCGGAGGAATCTGATCCAATGCCAAAACGTCCCAGAAGGGGGGCATCAAGAAAAAAGACCAGCCTCTGTCCTCGGACTCAGAGCGAGAGGGATGTAGTGAGTGTAATGGTGTCAGCCAGGTGGCCCTCATAGAATATGAGTTCCCTGATTGGATCAGGCTAACATCTGTAATCAGGGAGCCCTGGCTAAAAGATATAAAAAGGAATATCAAACATTCTGACACTCTGCTAGCTCTGAGGGAGCTGGACCACCATCAGGGGCTTTCAACATGTAAATCAAGGGTGACTTGGTGACGGGATACCAGCCTCTGCGGAGTTACTTTACAGACCAAATGCTGGCAAATGGGACTTGGTCAAGTTGGATGTCTGTTCAACGGGGACTCGCTGAACCGAATGGTCTGTTTCCGTGCTGTATGATTCTTTGACTCTAAATTTCAGTCCAATCACAGACAGCCACCCACGTGATGTCCCTTGCCATTTCTGATCTCATTATTGAAATGCTATCCTCTGACATTAATAACAGAAGTGGGGAAAATAGATAATGGAAAAGATAAGAAACTTGGAAAATCTATTTCCCATTGAATGCTTCTGTTCAGTTTTAGGCAATAATGTCACCTTATGTTATCAGTTCATTTGTATAAATAAAAATTTGCATGGGTGTAATTCAAATCCCTTGCTGCAAGATCAATTTTTTATCTACAGGTTGTTTTTAAATATCAGTGCTGGGTGAAATGCTTTTTTTAATGACTTGGCTGAGTATGCCCAGTTAAATATTGATCGAGCACCTAATTATTAATTTTCCTTCAGTTTCTCTGGAAAATATTCAAGAGATGGAAATGGGTTCAATTGGTTATTTATCGTCTGTTCCAACTCTTTTGAGATTTCTCCGATCACCCTGTGCAGTGTGCACAAATGTATGAGTCTGGATGCGCAGTGTGAGCATGTTGCTAGGAGACTCTCCTTTGTGAGGAGCAGATGTAAACAAAAATAATTGTCATTCCCTTGGAATTGCAACAAAAGGCAAGAGATTAGTCCAACCAGAAACTGCTGCCAGTTTTTATAACACGGAAACATTGGGTGACAAAAGCCAAGCTTTGTATTTCTGTTGTGTGTGGATGCTTTGCAATTCTACTCCAGGCAATGATCTGCAAAATGACTGGGGAAAAACGTGCTGCAGAATTAAAGAGCCTGTTTGATGGCCTGCCCAGGAAGATTCAAATCTCTGTTCAGCAGTGTTAAAGAAGACAGCCTGAGATTTTTAACTCCCTGCTGGAAATATAATATGCAGTTCCTAATGGATAACTTGTCTTTCACCATTAGAAATGAATGCTATAATCTCTAAGCCAGGATGTTGCTGAGCCCACCTGTTAACCTAATGCAATGGGCCAGCTCTTGCTTTGTTCATTTATTTCTTAATTTATAGAAAACCGTAGAGTGCAGTATAAACATGTCTTTAATTGGGTGTCAGAATATTGATGATGTTGCTGTTTTTCTTCTCTCTTGTGATGTTTTTAGGTTTTTTTTATCACAGTTGGGGATGAGGGTATGTGACGGAGGCAGATTGCAGTTGGGGTAGTTTGATGATGACCAAGCTTTGCAGCCCATTTTACTTGGACTAGCAGAAGATAGCCCACCCCAAGAGTCTTTAAAATCAACAGCAAAGAATGATACCAATAGATCTATCAACAGTGAACACTTTAAGAGGGATTTTCCCATGCCTTAAGCAATGCAGGCAATAACTAGAAAAGTGGGGAAATATGTGTATGAATTTTAAAGATCTGATGCTTTTAGATAAAGAAGACAATTTCCAATTTTCTCCTCAAAGTTTTGTGGCGAGATCTGAATCTCACTGATAAATGACGACCACCTTATTTCCACGTATTTGCATCTCATTAATGCCCCAACTAGCCTCATTGATATGCAGCTTGAAATTCTCCACTCCTCTCACTTCTGTCTGAAGATTGAAGGTGAATGCTGCAGCTTTGTCTTTTGCACTGCTATACTGGGCTTCCCCAACATTGGCGATTCTATGATTTTATCATGGTTCACATTTGAAATGAAGACTAATATTAGAGTAATAACACAAATCTTGATTTCTGCATAGATTTATTGCTTCAATAGTTGGTTTTATTGTAGTTGTAAGATCCATGAAAAGGTTAGCCTAGGGAACGACACATTATCTGTATGTGCTGCATTGAATTGTCCAGTGGCTCTGTTTAAAGATCTACGTTCCAATCTAGTTCAATTTCCAATATTCTATACTTACCTGCGCAAAGATCAACAAAATTATCCGTCATGATTTATACTTTCAAGACAGGCAGTTTGAGTTAACTCGGTAATGAACACATTTCCCAATCACTTTTGGAAAGTTGTGAAAGGGAACATTGATCAATGAATACATCAAGAATTAAGATGATTTATATTTCAAAGAAGAGGCAACAGCCTTCCACTTTGCCCACATCTGTGAAATGTTACACAGTGATGAAATGCGAAACATCTTTCAGAGTTTTGAGGACTGATTTGTCATGGTGGCACAATTGTCAGTGCTGTGTCCTCTTAGGCGTAATTGCTGTCCTTATAAGTATGAAAAATGTAGAAATTCAGTTTTGGAAGTAGATTGCGCTTTTTAGATCAGCGCTATTTTTACTGCTTGGGTGCAGTCATTATGATAGACTCATACGTATTGCTAGCACAGAGGGAGTCCATTCAGCCCATCATGTTATCAAAGTTCTGAACATATTGATTCAATTTTCCAGCTCTTGACCTGTAGTCCTGCAGGTAATGGCAATGCAAGTGAATATCTAAATATTTACCTATATGTTTTAAGAGTTTCTGATTCAAACACCCTTTCAGGCAACGAGTTCCAAATTCCACTTCCCTCTGGTTGAAAACATTTCTCTTCAACTTTCCTTTTCAATCTGTACCTCTTATCTTAAATCCTTGGTTATTGATCCTCCTAAATGTGCCTTCCTATCCACTCTATCCACACCCTCAATCTTGTACCGATCTATCAGGTTCCCCCTCAACTGTTGTCGCTGGTCCAAAGTTAACAATCCCAGCCTGTCCAATGTTTCCTCATACCCCCACAGACCCCTTTCTGCATCCTCTCAAGTGCAATCACATCTTTCTTCTAATGTGGTGACCAGAACTGCAGGCAGAACATTGGCATGGCCAAACCAATGCCTTATATTTTATTAATGAAGAGAATCACAAAACTGAATCAATCAATTTTTAACCAGCCATGGCTTTTGTGGTAAAAGCAAGGAGACACTTACTGAGTGCAAGATGAATTTGTTTGGCATTTAGCAATATGTGAAGCTGGTTTTCTTCATACCTCATCTGTGGTAATCTTACAAATTATTCAACAATATTGAGCAGAAGAAGAAGATAAGAATCCAAAAGGGATTCCAAGCAGTAAACTTCTTAAATCAATTTGTTTCTCTAAATGAAGTGAAAAAAAATTTGCTTCAAATCAAAATTGTACAGAAATATTCACCACACCATTTTATCAGTGAAATCCTTGTTGATTAGAGCCACAGTCAGTTAATGACTTTGTAGATGCTTAGTGCCAGTCTGAATTTGTCTGACAAGAATTGTGTGAAATTCTAAAACTTTGATAAGACTGCTGGTGATAAGCTTGTTTTCTGGTGATTTGAAGATAAAATACCTATTTTGTACAGTGAATGGGAACATTTGTTATATATAATTTGGCCTAACAGCATAGTAATATGAAATATCGTTGTGAGAGGGAAGAGATGATAGAACAATTATAAGATTGATAGCTTTTAATAAAAGTGAAACAAGCGAAGAATTTCTTGGAACTTCTAAACTTTGCCAAAGAAAATTGTGTGAGGTACAATGAATACTTTCTTTTAGAGACTAAAAAGGGATGGTCTGAATCTTGTATTTTTTTGGCAATGGATATGTCTTGTTGAGTTTCATGGAGGGCTTCTTGTTACGATCTCTCACTGTATCTTACTCACTACATTAGCTAATTGCCCTGCACCCACGGTGTCCCTTCCATCTGATTCTAGTCCCATTCTGCCATTCACCATACTCAGAACAACTCACCACTGCCAGGATATCAGGAAGGGACCGGAACCCATGTTACCAGTGCCAAATTTAAAAGGCCTTTGTGAACCTAGCAGAGCACTATTTGCTGGACCTGTCCTACACAGTGGCTGACTTTTGTCCCAGACATAGCTGAGAAGGGAACATTGGTGCCTCACTTTGCAGGCTGGGACCTGGAAGTCGTGATGGACAGGATGGTGAAGAGGTAGTATGAACCTTTCCCCACGACCAGCAGAGGAAGTCATGGCACCAGACCCTGCCAACTAGGTCCAAAGTTGTTACCCAGGTCATTGCAGTCTCAGCTGTCCGGAAGATTGGCCCACACTGTGGGAAGAAAGTCAGGCACCTTCTCCACTCCATCAGTGTCAGTGATATCATCTTCTCCCCGATACCTACACTCACTGCTATCTCTGTCACCATACCCATCACTTACAAAGACTCATATTCTGTCACTGGCACCTCTTACCGCATGCCCTATGTGCTGCCTACTCAATCGTTTTGGATCACCTACCCACCCGCAACAAAAGTATAAGCTGTGCCAATCATTGTCATCCTCCTTGTCATTGCCAGCAGGAAATCGGCCCTCAAAGGGGCTGAAAGAGTTCAGGCAGTGGTGCGCTGCCCAGCATTCAGTTCCTCACCGCTTGAAGAAAGGATCATGATTCTGACTCTGCCAGCAGCTGACTGACTGACTGTGCCTAAGGCCCTGGGCAGGTATCAGTGACTGCCCTTGAATCAGTATGCCAGGACCCTCTGACTAAAGGCTTGACTTGACTGAAGACTACTGACAACAATGACAAGCTTCCTAGCTTTGTGCCTGTGCTAAACAGCAAGGTTAGACAGGAATACTGGGAGCTTGGTATCTCTGGCAGAAGGCCTGGGTGCAAAAAGGCAATACAAGGATGCTGTGAGCATTCAGACAGAGTCAGAGTGAGTAAGCAGTAAGAGAGCAAGCAAACAGCCCGGAGATGCAGCCTGGTCCACTCCATGAGTTGGGTGCGTGTCCCTGAGTCCACAGTGTGCTTGCTGCAGCATTACAATGATAGCCGTTGATGCAGTCTGAGGTGCAGCATTGAAGTCCTATAAGTGGATCAGAGATGTCCCATGAGGGCGCATAGAGGCTGGCTCATGTCGGATGCCAGTTTCCATGGATATGGGGTTCATGTGGCCTTTGTTGATGGAGAGTGCCCCGAAGCGCTATTGTGTTGTGACTAACACAGAGACTCTTCACAGCCAGTGATGAGCAAAGGTGGCCTAGTACGTGCTGTAATAGGCATATCGAGAGTTCCACGCATTTAACTTGCATGTGGCGGGTGGTAGGATAGGAGGTGAGGTGAGTTCTGTCGTTAATAATGTCATTAACAAACAATAATCCTCCATTATCATGGTTTCTGATGTTGACTATGGTCCAGCTGAAACTTAATTTACATATCATTAAAATACAGCTCAGGTTTGGAAGTAATTTTACACGAATAACAAGAAGTTAAAATGTTACATATATTGCCGATACTGATGGGCTGAATCATTTTTCTGTAAACACAAATAAACAAACAAGGACCAGAAGTAGGCCATTCAGCCTCTCCGGCCTGTTCCACCATTTAGTAAGATCCTTGCTGATCTGACGGTAAAATCAAATCCACATTCTTGCCTACCCAGGATGAACCTTTGTCCCACTACTTAACAAGAACGTATCAACCTCTGCTTTAAAAATATGCAGACTGCTTCCACCACCTTTTCAGAACGCAAGTTCCAAAGTCTCACATCCCTCTGAAAATAACTGTTGCATCATCACTGTTTTAAGTGAACAGCCCTGATTTTTAAACACCCTTGTCTACATCCTCTGACATGAGGAAACATTCTCTCCACATCTCTACTGTCAAGACTGCTCAGGACCTTATAAGTTTCAATCAAGTCACTTCTTACTGTCTTCTAAACTCCAGTGGATGCGAGCCTAGCCTGTCCAAACCTTTCCTCAAACAGGCCATTAGAGGGATGGCTGATTGCAAGAAACAGAGAATAGGCATAAATTGGTCTTTTTCAGGTTGGGATGATGGATCAGTGCTCGGACATCAATTGTCTATAATTTACATAAATGATTTGGAGGAAGGTACAGAAGGTATGGCCAGTAAAATTTGCAGACGGTACAAAGAAAGGCCATAAAAAGATGTAGAAATATCAAGTAAAGCTATCAAAGTGTTAGGTTATGATATAGAAATAGCCAAGTAGACCTTCTCTGAGCTACGCCCAATATATTTACAACCTCCCTTAAATGTAAGTGACCAATAATGTAAGTGGTGCTCAGTGCCCAGTATAACTAAAACAGAAGTTTAACTTTTCTATTCAAAGCCCTTCATGATAAATGATCACATTGTATTAGCTTCCCCAAGTACTTACTGTACCTGAAGCATTAACCTTTTGTGATTCATGTACTGTGAAACCCAGATCCCTCACACTATATTTCACACTATTTAGATAATGTGTTTAATTCTGTCAAAATATACAATTTTACATTTTTTTCACATCGTACTCCATTTGATACGTGTTTGTGCATTCACTTAATATTTCTATATCTATTCAGCGGTTTATCTTTGTGTCCTGTGCAAATTTTACCGGCTATACCTTCTGTACCTTCCTCCAAATCATTTATGTAAACTGTAAACAGTTGATGTCCTAGCACTGATCCTTGTGGTACACCATTCATTACATCATCTCAACCTGAAAAAGACCAATTTATGCCTATTCTCTGTTTCCTGTGGTCAGCTATTCCTCTAATCATGCCAGTATGCTATCCCTAAACCATGAATGTTTCTATTCCACATCAACCATTGAACTGCATCACCGGTTGTCCTTTATCTCCAAATAACTCCAATAGATTGATTAAGCATGGTTTCCACTTACTCAAATAGTTTCCTGAACTTAGGTCATTCTTCACTATTATGCTAATAGTATCACAACGTTGTTTGATTTGCTTTCAACTATTTAAGTGCCCAGCTGTATCTTCTTTATAATAGCTTCAAACATGTTCCCTGTGACAGATGTGATGTCAGCTGGCCTGTGGTTTTAGTTTAGATTACTTACAGTGTGGAAACAGGCCCTTAGGCCCAATAAGTCCACACAACCCGCCGAAGCGCAACCCACCCATACCCCTACATTTACCCCTTACCTAACACTACGGGCAATTTAGCATGGCCAATTCACCTGACCTGCACATCTTTGGACTGTGGGAGGAAACCGGAGCACCCGGAGGAAACCCACGCAGACACGGGGAGAACGTGCAAACTCCTCACAGTTAGTCGCCTGAGTCGGGCATTGAACCCAGGCCTCTGGCGCTGTGAGGCAACAGTGCTAACCACTGTGCCACCATGCCACCCATATGCCGCTGCACCATGCTTTCTGACTGCCTCCTTTTTAAATAAAGGAGTTGCACTTGCTCTTTTCCAATCGAATGGGACCTTCCTTGAATATCAGGAGTTTTGGAAAATTAAAATCAATGCATCAACTATCTTATTAGCCACTTCTTTTAATACCACAGGATGAAGTCCAATAAGACCTGGGCATTTGTTGGCCCACGGTTTCAATAATTTACTCAGTACTGCTTGTCCAATAATTCTACTTTTTCTGAGTTCCTCCCTCACTCTATTTCATGATTTGTAGCTGCTTTTTGAGATGTTACTAGTTTTTTCTATAGTGGAGACTGATGCAAAATACCTGTTAAATTAATTTGCCATCTCCTTATTTTTCATTATTGATTCTCACTTTCTACAGGTCCAACACTCACTTTGTTAATTCTTTTGTCTTTAAAATGGTTATAGAAACTCTTATCATCTGTTTTCATATTTCTAGTTAACATTCTATCATGCTCCTTCCTTAACTCTTTCATCATTCTTTGCTTTTTTTTAATAATCTGTCTAAAGTTCTGACCTGCCACCCATTTTTGCACAATGATGTGCTCTTTAAATTTGATATAATCTTTAATCCATTCCTTGGAATATTCATGACTCTTTGGAATGTATCTATTCTGTGTAGTCTTAAATCACACACACACACACACACACACACACACACACACACACACACACACACACACACACACACACACACACACACACACACACACACACAGAACATCTGCTATTGCTTCGCTATTGACCTATCCTTTAACCAAATGTAGTAATTAACTTGAGCCAGCTCTGCTTTCATGTCCTTATAAATTGACCTTATTTAACTTTTAAAAAAAAAGTTATCTCAGACTCATTCCCCTTTCCCTCAACTAGAATGTAAAATCGAATCATATTATGGTTGCTACTACTCAGGGGTAGCTTCATTATGAGATCATTAACTAATCCTATCTCATTGCACAGTACCAGGCCTGCTCTCTGGCTCTAGGACAACTCTTAACAGCTCTTATTTGAACTCTTTATCTAGGCTACTTTCACCCATCTGATTTTCTTGTTTTATGTAGATTACAATCTCCCAGGATTATCACCATGCCTTTCTGGCAAGCTCTCGCTCATGACGTTTTGCCTTTAAAATTTCTTGTCTTACTCAGTTTCCTGAACTTAGGTAACCCTTCACTGTTGTGCGAATAGCATCATGAACAAACAGAGCCAACCCACCCCCCCTTTTCTGAGCTACCTGTCCTTCCTAATGTCTTGTACTCTTTACGTGTCAAGTCCAAATCAACAAGTGGTCTACATTCTCTCTCATTAATTTTTCTTCTTCGCAGACCTTCAAGGTCCATACATAGCAGTGGCTTCCAGAGCTAGAAGCCAATACATCTACAAGACAATCAGAGTGTGCGGAACCTCTGAACGATTCCAAACATGGCCAAACAGCTTAAAGGGAATGTTACCTGTAGCCATTCATTGCAACACATCATCCTGAAGCCATGTCTCTGCAAACGATTATGTAGAATTTTCTAGTCACTGAAAATGTAAAAACAAGTGAAGTATAAATTCAGATCTGCCACAAATATCTTCGTAGGTTTCCCATGAATATTTTGTTCATTTGATTTTGGATTTACATTGTCTTCAATTAACTTCCACAATAGAGTGACTTCAGGATATAATAATAACATCTAGTTGTTTTCTGGACAACATTTCTTTTCATATGGATCATTCTTTCATTTCTCTGAAACAGTAAATGGGAGAAATAATTCCTGCTACAAATCAATAAGTCATAAGTGACAGCCACTGTGTGTAACCATGGTAACTATCCCTTCTCAACATTCTCAGCCTGTCTGCAGATTTGATACAGTTGACTGCCCCACCCTCCTGCATTTCTTCCCCACTGTCCACTTGGGTGGGACTGTACTCGTTGTGTTCCACTCTTTGTCACTGTCAGGGGATCAACTGTGATTGTGTGTTCTCCAGGTCTTGCACTGTTCCCTCTGTCCCCGCCACCCCCCCTCCACCCCCCCCCAACCCCACCAAGACTTTCTACTTAGCATCCTGTATTTCTCATTGATGTTCCGCCTCCTGGTGACATATCCAAATAGCTCCATATATATAAACTGACTTCCCCACCATCTCTCTTGACCTGCCCAATGTGCAAGGCTGTGGGCTGGATTTGGCAATGGGCTGGCAGTTGGCAGAGGTGGTAAACCAACAATGGGCAGTGCTGAAGGGAAAGCTGACACATTCCCATTGGGGCATGATGTTCCCAAAGACAGACACAGTAGCAGCAACGGAGCCGAGGTGAGCAGCCATTTAAGACAATGAATTGAAACAAACCTAGGGAATGCTGGAGAAACTCAGCAGGTCTGGAAGTATCTGTAGAGAGAGAAACAGAGTTAACATTTTGGGGCCAGAATGGCCTCTTCTGAACAGGGGTCTAGTTTTCCTCATTGATATGAAGATCCATATCAGAGTCGAGATGTTAGCTCTGCTTCTCTCTGCTGCCACACCTGCTGAGTTTCTCAGCAACTTCAGTTTATATCAAATCCAAACTCTTCAGTTCTGCCACATCCAATCGTGAGTCTGGCTGTAGTAACTCTGGAAGCCCTTCCAGAAAGGAGCACCATTTATTGTTGAACACCAAAATAGATCCACTACCCATGGCATACATAAGCTAGTCCTAGCAGGCAGTTCTGACCCATCATTGGCTCCACTTTATTTGTTAATGCTCTGAAGTGCTAGTACACACAAATGAGCGACTTTCCGTCCACTAAATCACCATGACTTTTTTCCCATGTTTTTCCTTTTAACTATCACCAGTAATCAGCCCCCTGTAATCAATCAAATATTTACAGACCCCTTATGGGCAATGCAAACTATCTAGTTCAGCTTTATTTTTTATGTTTTATTTTATGTTTAATCTTATTTCCTAATCAATCTATTTAAGGAAGTTATTTGACATTTCTGCAGCAGGTAGCACTTGAAGCCGGTCCTCCTGGTCCAAGGGTGGGGGATGCTACCACCATGCTGCAAGAAGGCACCAAAATGAAATCGCAGCATCTACCATGGTGGGCTTTGAACCCACATTCCTCAGAAAATTAGCCTAGGGTCTTGCATTACCAGCCCACTGATATTACCATTGTGCCACTATTACCTCATTTTTTGAGAGTGCTTAATTAAGGGCTCAGGTGATGAGTTCCAGACAGGCAGGCCATTGCTGGCTACTAATGGAGCTCATATTCAACATAGATTAATTAGTAATTCCCATGGGCCTTGTAGGGGTTATTGCAATGTTGGACAAATAAACAACTTACTGGAGATGTATCGCCATTATTGCCCCCATATACAACAATAGGAGAACCCAGCACATTGATGCAAAAGACAAGGCTGAAGCATTTGCAACAATCCTCAGCCAGAAGTGCCATGTGGGAGAAAGTGAGGACTGCAGATGCTGGAGGTTAGAGTCGAGAGTGTGGTGCTGGAAAAGCACAGCATCCAAGGAGCAGGAGAGTCGACGTTTCAGGCAAAAGCCCTTCATCAGGAATCTGGCCTCCTTTCCTAACGAAGGGCTTTTGACCAGAATGTCAACTCTTCTGCTCCTCGAATGCTGCCTGATCTGCTGTGCTTTTCCAGCACCACACTCTCGACAGAAGGGTCAAGTGGATGAACCAGAGCTCCTGAACATCACAAATGCCAAGCATTAGCCAATTTGATTCACTCCACAAACTACGAAGAAAGCGCAGGAATCATTGAATACTGTAAAGGCTATGGCCCCTGACAAAATCCTGGTAATAATACTGAAACTTGTGTTCCAGATACTCAGGTTTGAGTTTCTAGATCTGTTCAAAATCTATCCCATTTAGCACAGTGCGAGTATGACAAAGCACAATGGAGACTGCCCTCAATTTGGGGACAGGAATTCACTTCCACAAGGACTGTGCAGTGGTTACTCCTCCCAATTCTGTTATGGACAGATGCATCAGCTTCAGGTAGATTGGTGAAGACAAGGTCAGGTAAGTCTTTTTTTTCTCTTGTTGACTTGGCCAATTAACCCAGTTTAGCAATTATAGACCTAGTTCCTGCTTTCTCCCCTAAAGATCTTCACAATCTCAGACAGAGCCCTTTCAATCTCCCTTAAACCTCCCATGATCTCCCCTCAAGACTCTACATGATCCCTACCCCACACTTTCCCCCACAAACTGCCTGAGTAGCACCCACAAATCTGCTGGCAATTTCTCTGGTGCTTCTCCTGTTGCGATCTATCCTGTGAGACATTGATCCCTCATGACCTGTCCAGTATCCCTTGTCACCTTGTAATGCCTACCATAACATTTTGTAATCTCATAATTACGTTGATTGCAGACCCGGCAATCTGCCATACCTCTGTAATCTCCTAATTCTTTTCCCGTGACCATTCTTCCCTCCACAATCTCCCCATCGCCATCTCCAATATCTCCAAGATTACCCCCACATTCTGACGCTCTCACTCTGCATCAATCCACAAGGGATGACCCTGCAGTTCTATGCTATTGCTTACTGCAGGCTTTCTCACTTGGAAGCTAGTCAGCCTCGCAATCTGGCTGACTGCCAGCTGGGAAAGAGAAAAGTACCCTTCAGGTGCTCCTGGTAACTGCAGCAAGATCTCCGTGCTGCGTCTTTTTGCAGGTTTCCCTGCTGTTAATGGGCATGCCCACTGCCTGGTAAGCAATGGGGAATGAAAGAGCAGAAAGGTCTGCTGAGTATTTGTCATACTATTTATTTTCACAAACAAATGTTTTTGAATTAAGTACATACAGTATAGAAAATTATGGTATCAATGGCAAATGTTTTCTGTTGCTTATGAGCTTTCGATAACTCTCTGTCTTCTGGTCCCTCTGTCGATTGTAACCCTGCCAATACTAATTTGTATTCATGTCAGTTAAGAAGTAGCATGTTTCCCTCTCTGGACATAAATTAGAACCATTTACTTGAAGTGACAGATGTGGGGATGATTTCTGGGATTAACAGCTCCTGCATAATTTATGATAAAACACTTTAAAAAATATACCCATGGGGTACTGCAGTCTGTGTTCCAGTCCAACTATTAGAGAGATTTATTGGAAATGGATCACTTGCAAGGCTTCAACGGGTGAATATTAAACATGCTGGGCCAAGCAGAACACTGATAATGCAAATTACTAAAAATTCACAGAAAATATTTCAATACTTGTTGAAAATACCTTAGCATCACGACTTATTTTTTAAAAAATCCAATGCCCGACTGAAAAGCATGTTCCATCTAAATGAAAAGTCATAACAAAAAATAGTATTGGTGCTTAAATTGAAGAAAACATTAATGATGGTCTTGGTTTTGTTTGAACGCATAGCTCTTCCCATTCCAACTTTGAATGTGGCAAATGTCTTCTCCCTCAACAATTGCACCAATGCTCATTTTTAGAATAGGCTTCTGAGATTTGAGACCAGTTTGTGGATGACACAGTAATTGACCTGATGCCAGTTATTTGCTTCCTATTATTCAGGGTGATGGGGTGGGGTGTGGGGAGGTGAAATCCTGCCAAAGGAATTTACAAGATAGTTTTGTAAGGTCCAAGTTCCTGATGAGGACTCCCTCATCCACCCTACACTGTCGTGTTATGTCTTGCAGCTGGTGTGCGATTTATCTTTAAGAGATGTGCTAAAGATGTCAACACTATACTATGATATGTGCCATAATGTTATTAAAGGTCTCAGACTCCATCATACTGGATCATGACCTGCTGAGGGAAGTATGTTACTGTACATCCGAATGGTTAGCTTGAGCCCAGAGCCTATGATTTGAATAAACATATGAAGATACCAGAGTTGGGTTAACATTCATTGAATTCTTCAGTGTACCTGACCCACACCTCATTTGTATGTTGTGGGGGTTGGTGGAAGTATCACATCCCGATGTTTGAAGATCACCAGTTATTATTTCATGTATCAACACTCATGGATATGTCTGTCTAGCTTCCTACATGGAAATTTCCCTGCCTGCCTCTGTGTTAATACACAGGTTATCCATGATTCTTCCTGGCACATTTTTCATTGGGATGGAAGTGGAAGGGTGGCACTCTCCCAACCAATAGGATTCCTTTCCCAATCCCAAACTCACCATGGAAGGATATTAAATTCCACCCAATGTTTCAACTCGATTAATAACATGAAAATCACACCCTCTGTTTCTTGCCTTGTTAAATTACTTAGCACTGTGGCTACTATGGCAATCTGAACCATATCTCTTTAAGTATACATTGCCTGATAACTCAGTGAATCAAACAACCACTGCTTAAATATCCCAAAAATAGCAATGAATACTCCCTGGACTTGACTAACTGTCACATTTTAAAATAACTGTCTGTCTTGCACATAACCTGAATAAATTACTCTGCACTGTTTCAAAAGTAAATTAGCTTCTCCATTCAACTTCTTAGTCAATGGGATGAAATTCAAAATCAAGGTTCTTTTAAAATCACTGATGAAAGAACCTGGGTGGAATGGGAGACGCCATTTTATCCAACAAATTTTTACGATTGGGAAAAGGTGTTAAAAGCCAATTCAGCAATAATTTTCAGGAGAAACTTTGATATATATTTGAAAAGGAAAGAGCTGGTGAGTAAACTAGTTAGGTATCTCCTTCTAAATCTGGCAAAGTAAGATGGACTGTATGGCCGTCTGTGTTATCAGATCCCATGATTTAATGTTAAATGTTTAACTCCTAATGACCAGTGACTAAAATTACTTCTACTAAACCAAAACAAAAGGCAGTGATGCTAGGAGTAGGGGGAGACAAGCCATTAGCTGGGGGAGGAAGAAGAATGCAATCATAAAACACTAAAAGTTTTTTTTTAATTTCCTTCTGGCAATTTTCTATCTTAATCCCATTTTTCTTTCTTTTTATTTATGTTTCTCTACTGATTTGGAACTAGTTCACTCCTAATTCACCCTCTCAAAGTCATTTTTCTTTTTCTTTCCCTGTTCTCGAAACTCCACCCCCCCATCACCAAAACCATGACCCCACCCCCCCATCTCCAAATCATCATCTCTCAGACCATACAGAACCTCATCACCTCAGGAGATCTCCCACCCGCAGCGTCCAACCTCATAGTCCGGGAACCCCACTCTGCCCAGTTCTACCTCCTTCCCAAGATCCATAAGCCTGACCACCCTGGCCAACCCATTATCTCAGCATGCACCTGCCCCACTGAAATCATCTCTACCTACCTTGACACTCTCCTATTCCCCCCTAGTCCAGGAACTCCCCACATATGTTCGAGTCACCACCCATGCCCTCCACCTCTTCCAAAACTTCCATTTCCCTGGCCCCCAACTCATCTTCACCATGGACATCTAATCCCTCTACACCTCCATCCACCATGACCAGGACCTCCAAGCTCTCTGTTTCTTCCTCTCCTGACGTCCCAACAATACCCTTCCACCGACACTCTCATTCGTTTGGCTGAACTGGTCCTCACCCTAAACAATTTCTCCTTTGAATCCTCCCACTTCCTCCAGACCAAAGGGGTAGCCATGGGCACCCGTATAGGCCCCAGCTATGCCTGTCTCTTTGTTGGCTATGTAGAACAGTCCATCTTCCGTAGTTTCACTGGCACCACTCCCCGCCTCTTCCCTCGCTACATTGGTGACTGCATTGGTGCCATCTCGTGCTCCCGCAAGGAGTTTGAGCAATTCATCAACTTCACCAACACATTCCACCCTGACACCTCCTTCCCTTTCTTGGACCTCTCCATCTCCATTAATGACGACCAACTTGACACCGACATTTTTTACAAACCCACTGACTCCCACAGCTACCTGAATTACACATCTTCCCACCCTACTTCCTGCAAAAATGCCATCCCGTGTTCCCAATTCCTCTGCCTCCACCATATCTGCTCCCAGTAGGACCAGTTTCACCACAGAACACATCAGATGGCCTCCTTCTTTAGAGACCACAATTTCCCTTCCCAGTGGTTAAAGTTGCCCTCCAACGCATCTTGTCCACATCCTGCACCTCTGCCCTCAGGCCTCACCCCTCCAACTGTAACAAGGACAGAACCCCACCCCCCACCCTCCCGGTGCTCAACTTCCACCCTACCAACCTTCGCATAAACCAAATCATCCAACGACATTTCTGCCACCTCCAAACAGGGATATATTTCCCTCCCCACCCCTTTCCACCTTCCGCAAAGACCGTTCCCTCTGTGATTACCTGGTCAGGTCCATGCCCCCCAATAACCCACCCTGCAGTCCTGGCACCTTCCCCTGCCACCGCAAGAATTGCAAAACCTGCGCCCACACCTCCTCCCTCACCTCCATCCAAGGCCCCAAAGCAGCCTTCCACATCCATCAAAGTTTTACCTGCAGATCCACCAATATCATTTATTGTATCCGATGCTCACGATGCAGTCTCCTCTACATTGCAGAGCGCTTTAGGGAACATCTCTGAAACACCTGCACCAATCAACCACACCGCCCTGTGGCCCAACATTTCAACTCACTCTCCCACTCCGCCGAGGACATGGAAGTCCTGGGCCTCCTTCACCGCCGCTCCCTCACCACCCGACGCTTGGAGGAAGAACATCTCATCTTCCGCCTCAGAACACTTCAACCCCATGGCATCAATGTGGCCTTCTCCAGTTTCCTCATTTACCCTTTCCCCTCACCCCAGCTCCAAACTCCCAGCTCAGCACTGTCCCCATGACTTGTCCTACCTGCCTATCTTCTTTTCCACCTATCCACTCCACCTTCCTCTCTGACCTATCGCCTTCATCCCACCCCCATCCACCCATTTTACTCTTTGCTACCTTCCCCCACCATCCTCCTTGACCTATCGCCTTCATCCCACCCCCATCCACCCATTTTACTCTTTGCTACCTTCCCCCACCATCCTCCTTGACCTATCACCTTCATCCCCTCTCCCATTCACCTATTGTATTCTAGCTACTTTCTCCCCACCCCCACCCTCTTCTCACTTATCTCTCCACCCTTCAGGCACTCTGCCTGTATTCCTGATGAAGGGCTTTTGCCCAAAACGTCGATTTTACTGCTCCTCGGATGCTGCCTGAACTGCTGTGCTTTTCCAGCACCACTCTATTCCAGAATCTGGTTTCTAGCATCTGCAGTAATTGTTTTTATCTTAAGAAGATATACTGTTGGCCCTATTGTTCACTGAGATCTTTAATATCCCATTGCTGTCACCATATTGTGAGCTGAGTACATGTGCAACAACATGTGTACAAAAAGTTTGAGCTTAATGGTGTAGAAAAAATGCAACTCACAGCAACAAGAAAATCTGGCTCGATGTATTGGAGTGACTAATTCGGCAACTTTTTAATGGTCGTTTGGCATTTTTTTAAAAATATAAATCCTTTTTCATCATATATTTTTCAGACTGTTTTGTTCACTTTTGATTGTCATTCAGTTCTTCAGTTTCAGTTTGCTACTTTGAACTGATCAAAGTGTGATAACAAAAATATAATATTACCAGGAAGAAATGTGATGAACAAAGCATGTGATCGAAGCAAGATTTTATGTAAGATATAAATAATTGTTAAATGGGTGTACCAAATTGTCACCTGGTTTAAAAGCTTTGCTGGCGTAGTCTTGACAACTGCTGATTCAGAATCAGCCCTAGAGATTCGCACATGCCAGTCACGGGCAGAAATGCGCACGTAGCTATGAGTACAAACCTCAGCTGATTGAAAATATGCATTTTAATGTGGAATGTTGAGGCATTTGTAACACATCTTTTACATAATAATCATGGTTTGTTAGCTACACTGCAGCATGTGATTCCACTTCCATTACCTGTTGCATGCACTCTGACCAAAGCTGACATGAGAGAGTCAGGCGTATAAAATGAATGCAATAAAAACGTACTTTGATGATAATTGACTTTTGTGCTAGCCCTTATGTTGACTCCCTTGGCTGTTTTGTAGTTTTTCTTTTAATCATTGAGACATAAACCAACCCAAAGTCCAGACATAAAACAATTGGATTTCTAATCTTTCAAGGTACTCTAGTACTTTCTATATCCTGGCAATTACATCAATGGGACTAAAAATCAGATCAATATAAATGTCTCAAAACTAGTCAGACTATGATGCTACAACAAACAGTATATGTTTTAATTGTGAGCTCTAATATGTAATTTCTCACAACTATCTATTACTAATAATTTATTTCAGAAATGGTTACTCTCGCTGCGTTATAACTTGTTTTGACTGAGCTGCTATGTGTTCTGTCAACTGAGTTTGATGATGGGAGACCATGACTCAGAAAGCTTAAGGAAGGCAGTAGAGATAAATATTGCACTAGACAAAGTTAAATTTAGTGCAAATGGTAATATTTCAGCTGTGAAGCTTTTATTTACTTATAGGATATTACATCTCTTGACCTTTGCGGGATTACTATCACCTAATCTATTCTTCCTCCCACAATTGTGATAAGCCAATGACATGCAGATTATGGTGCAGTGAAATAATTCAGATATCAGTTGGGATATAATAGTCATTTCAAAAGATACCATAAGCAATATCATGTTAAGTGTTAGCTTTTGAACATTACCTTTTAACCCTGTGTCTTCAGTATTTCAGCTCCTGTGTAACAGTGTAGATCCACAGCCAGATGGCCAGCTGCTAACAAATATCCAGTTCTAAAATGGCCTCACAAACCATTTCTTTTAGTTGACTCATTGAACAGAGGAATGTCATTTGGATCAGAATTTGGTTTTGCAGGATGGAAGCAAAAATGCTTTGGAGATTCGTGGCACTTAAGTTAATAGACTTATATGATAGTGAACAGAATTGAGCTGATACAAAAGTTAAATAACAAATACTGCCAGAATATGCCAGCATTAGCAGATGCTTTATATGGTAGAAAGGGATGTGGTTAGCTTAGATGGATGATTTGCAGTGCACAGTGACTCCAATTGCATGGGTTCAATTCCCACACCAGTTAAGGTTACCATGAAGATCCCCCTTCTCAACCATACCCTTGCCTGAGGTATGGTGACCCCCTGGTTTAATTCCCAGTCATCTCTCTCTAATGAGAGAGCAGGCTTCTGGGTCTATGGTGACTTTACCTTTACTTTATGGTAGTTATACATCTCTGATGGTTTCCATGTGACAACTTCTGCTTCCTTTATTGCAACTACATACGAGAGGCTGTAAATCATCACATCATTCCAACTTCTAGTATCAGTCACTTAGCATGTTGGGCTATTTCAATCCATCAATGTTAATGCATATTGTCAAAACCAATATCTTGATTGTGTATAGTATTTTTGAAGGTCAATTCACAGAGCCTTAAAAATTGATCCTGATCCAACAAAGAGACTATGAGAGGGAATGACATCTTGGTTTGGAAGAAGAATTTCAAAGAGAGTTTAAAAACAGACAGATGGAGAGGCAAAGAGACTTCTGGGAGGAACCCTGTGGAACATAGACAACAGAAAGCTGTACCATCAGCTGTGGGATAAAAGGAGGCAGTGAAGTCTGGAGTTAAAGGAATGGTGATGTCTGGACAGGTATTGTAGGTCTTGAGAAGTTTGCAGAGAAAGGGGACAATTAGGATCAAGGAGGTATTTAAACCAAAGGATGGTCATTTGAAATCTGAGCAAGAAGAAAGTCAAGATCCACTCTAGGCCAATGAAGACAAGAATGGTAGGTGAGCAGAATATGAAAGAAAGTTGGGTTTGGTTAAGCAGAGTTGCAGGTGAACTTTGCTCATAATTCATTCTCTGTAAGCAATCAGCCAGCAAGCAATCAAAACTGAAAATGATGACAACATGATCTAGAGTTTCAGTACAAAGGGGCTGTATTAATATGATAGTGAGCAACATTGTGGGAGTGCAAGAGGATAATCTTTATGTTGCAGTGTGAAACAGATCAGGAAGTCAAACCAAGGTCAGTCAGAAGGGACTACAAGGGGCTTTCTCCAATTGTACATTTTTAATAATACAAATTTATTTCAGTTCCACAGTCTTACTAGACCCTCAACTCTTAAATATTTCAGACTGACTTTTGTGTTTTCCTCTGTGAATATAGCACAAAGTATTTATTTAGCTTCTCTGCCATTTCTCTACTTCCTGATAAAAAGTTCTCCTGTCTTTCCCTGCAATGTCTTTGTTAATCATCTTTTTATATAGAGCTGAAAATGTATTGCTGGAAAAGCGCAGCAGGTCAGGCAGCATCCAAGGAACAGGAGATTCGACGTTTCGGGCAACATGTGGGCTTATGCCCGAAACGTCGAATCTCCTGTTCCTTGGATGCTGCCTGATCTGCTGCGTTTTTCCAGCAACACATTTTCAGCTCTGACCTCCAGCATCTGCAGACCTCACTTTCTCCCATCTTTTTATATAAGCTGTTGTGTTAACTCACTAGCTGTAAAGGATTTTACGTCAATTTTTATATCTCTTATTATTTGATGTACACATTTTATTTTTCCTTTCTTTATCAATTTTGTTGTCAACTTTTTGCTACATTCTAAAGTTTCCAATAATCAAGCTTACATCAGTTTTTTGACAACATTATACGCCTCCTCCTTGGACCTAATGCTATCTTTAACTTCCGTTGTTAGCTATCCCTGTCTCATTTTTACTGTTGGGTATTTTTTCCTTTAAATAACTTTTTTTGAAAAGTGTGTTTTAACTCTTCAAATGCTAGCCATTGCGTGTCTGACATCAAACATCAGAATATGTTTTTCCAGACCATTACTGCCAATCTCCAGCTCATACCTTCATAATTGCCTTTGCTTAGACTGCAGAACCATATCAGATTGAACTATGTAAACATTGTGAAAAGAGCTCTCGAAGGTGAAGTTTTTCATTTTGTACCTTCTTGAAACAAGGATGCGAGAAATAGACTTGGAGAAAGGAGGCATCGTTTTAGCCAGAATGCAAACGGAATGCTGATTGGTTGGGTCATCATTGACATGGAAATGCAGTGAGGATAGTTAACCATCAATCTGAATTTTAATTTTAAACATCATTCTATATCTATAATACTGCATTGCATTATTATATCTGTAATGTTACGTAATTTCACATTTCAGCTTGGAATGAATTCCAAAACATGTGACTGCTCAGAACACAATCTGCTTGGTTCTTGTTTTGCAGCAGTTGGATAAATTCAAACAGATCAGCCAAAGGGGCCAGTACATAAATTATCCTTGGCAACCTATCTTCACATGTACAGCTTGTGTGTCTGTAAGTTATTTCATCTGATATCAGTCATACAGGAGGTTACAGCCTCCAGCATGGTCCAATATTTACCTGTTTGTTGTCTGTTTTCAAGCGCAGCTGAATTACAGTTTGATAAGGTTAGCAGAGTCCTCTGCTAAGAATTAGTCTTTATCACTTTTCACCAGGCAATTAGAGATTAGAAATTGTGAAAAAGTTATGGCTGATTTAACTATGAAGCATTCTGCTGAATTAACCTGGAGCGCTGCTCATGAAAATTAAAGCGTAAAAGACTCTCAACAGTGGGAAAGATTGTTGCTATATCACAAGGTGTGCTATTATAGAATCCCTACAGTGTGGAAGCAGGCCATTTGGTCCATCAGGTTTATAATGCCCCTCTGAAAAGCATCCCAGCTAGACCCTGCTCCCTACCCTATCCCTGTAATCCTAACTAACCTACACATCTCTGAACACTATGGATAATTTAGCATGGCCAATTCACCTAACCTGCACACCTTTGCACTGTGGGAGGAAACTAGAGCACTTGGAGCAAACCCACGCAAACACAGGGAGAATGTGCAAACTCCCCACAGACAGTTGCTGTGGCTAGAAGTCAAATCCAGGTCCCTGATGCCGTGAGGCAGCAGTGCTAACTATTGAGCCATCGTGCCACTCATTCTTGGATAGAACTGAATTCTTGGATAAAACTAGTCCAATAATGTTTCTGAGGGCATAGATCATAGTTGTTTTAAATGTCCATTTTTCCTGAAGATCAGGACTGCTTAATTCTTCTTATCACTCTCTCTCTCTCTTGTTTTCTCTGTCTTACCGCCAACCACACCTCCCAATGCACACACACACACCTCCACCCCAGCATTGCTAGGGATGTTTGGGTTGCTAGTATCACAATCCAGCTGAAAATGTGCTGCTGGTTAAAGCACAGCAGGTTAGGCAGCATCCAAGGAATAGGAAATTCGACGTTTCAGGCATAAGCCCTTCATCAGATTCATTCCTGATGAAGGGCTTATGCCCGAAACGTCGAATTTCCTATTCCTTGGCTGCTGCCTAACCTGCTGTGCTTTAACCAGCAGCACATTTTCAGCTGTGGTCTCCAGCATCTGCAGACCTCATTTTTTACCCCCAGTATCACAATCCAAGCTAGTTCAGCACATAGATTGAGTGAGGTCGGTAGGCCACAATGAAATGCTCCCTGTTTTACTTTTCATAATCACTCCACAATTCATGCGGGGCACTTACAACTGAGTTATGCACAAAACTTTGCCAGAATTAGCTTTTCAATGTGACATATCACACGCACCTACTTCAATATTTTTCTCAAATTAATTATGGCAGTTGAAGTTATTTTGACCGGGAGATGCTAGTTCCAACAGAGTGTGAAGGAAAGCACCACCAATGGAGAGGCAGGCATCGGTTTCTATAGCAACATGTGGGCTTTGTGTTTCATTAGCAGAGCAAACTCCAAGCTAAGGAGGATTACTAAAGGTATTCTTTTATTGGATACAATATAGAACTTCAAGCAGATGGCCCAAGGGTCATGAAATTCTGAACCACATGTAGCAAGGGGTTTCTAATTACTAAACCTATATTATTAAACTTAAATACTGCACACCATCAGAGCAATGAAAAATTGAGTGGCAGAATATTGTGCGAAAATCTCAACAGATAAGTCCATACATATTGACGAGAAGTATCATCCTCAAAAATGTTTTAATGTTTAAAGTGAGATGTGAGGGAGAAATCAGTTTAATGTCAGTGCTAATGACAGACCCTATGCTGCTTTATCTGCTGTGTGTGTACCTCTGCTGGGCCATGCTTTAATAGGTTGGGCTATTGCTGGTGCTCAGTGAATTTGGTTATTGCTTTTGTTCACTTTGCTTCCTGAATTGAAGTGTGTTATGAGGACATAAGCATTCGCTTGAGCACTGTATTGCCATCTCACACACAATTGTGGCCTGGATTTTACTGTACAGATTTCCCCTGCTTTTCGAACGTTAGTTTTTCGTAATGTTGCTTTTGCGAACATTTTCGCGAATCCGAAGAGGATTTTCGCTTTTACAAAAAACGGTGATACTTTTTTCCATATAAATCACGCACCTTCATTTTACGCCATTTTTGGCTTATGAAAGGTTTCCTGGGAGCGCTCTACTTTCGGATAACGGGGTCTCCCTGTACCTGCACTAATCACAGCAAGTCTGTCAGCACTCATTATTATCAATCGGTAAAATTCTTGTTTTAATAACAAATGGGGTGGGTAGAATTTAATTTGTGGAGGAGTTTTCCATTCCAGCTATTTAATGCTGCGAGGAGCATTAATAGAATAACCTCATTGACTAATCTATTTGCTGGAAGCACTTTGGCCTCCCCTCCCCCACCACCACATTGGTGGTCACTGCTGGGACTACTAACAGTGCAACCAATCAGTCCTGGAGACAGGGATGGTGATAGGTGTCAGGGTTGCCATGGCAGGGACAGGAAATGTGGACCAGTGTTTGTTGTGGTTAGACAGCAATGGTGGCCTTAATGGCATGGTGAGAGTGGAGAGATAACCCAGGCAGAGAAGATCTTGGGCGAGCCCTTGTACAAAATTAGGGACTATGAAGAATGTGCTGCCTCCCCTTTCCCACTCTAGACATGAACAGATAACACGCCAGGCTTTCTCTCATCTCTAACATTCTCCCACATGGTCTGATGATTGTGTCAAATAATTAGCCGTTACTTGACATTTCATTGGGCTCAATTGGAGTCTAGGGTGGACATCACCCATTGCCAATAGAATTACAGTCCAATCAGGGAAGGTGGGTTGGTAGCAGTAAAAGTACCCTCAGAATTTTACAGGAACCCTACTACCAATCTCGCGGGTACGACATCAGATCATTCTAACCATGGAAAAGTAGATGCTTGCACAGTCAGGAGTAACTGCGTTTTAACTGGTCTTAAGAAGTGATATGCACTCCTGAACAACGTGTCACTCTGAAATTTAAATATTACGAGTATACAATTTCATTCTCTCAGGGGAAAATGTACCGTTTTCAAAAAGTGAACTAATGTTGTTATTTTTGTTTATCTATTTAATATTTGCTCCTTGAATCCATTTGCATGTCTGGTAATTTTTCTCACTTCCTATGCTATGATTTAAAAGTATTTTATCCTGGTGTTTGAGCAGTCTCCTTTCTTTTTGACATCACAGATTCTTTGTAGATGACACTGTATTTAAACAGATGGCAGGTAACTAGCCACCAAATAAATCCAGCACCAGACACATGCCTTAAACGGACCAATTTAAATAACCATGATAGACAATAATTAAATAATATATATATAGAATATAGAACATACAGCACAAGAACAATATGATTCTCGAACATTGTACATCTCACTAGTGTTGCTTTTTTTGCTAATCTGCACAATTACAGTACCTTTTATATTGCTTTCTCAATAAATTTTATCTCTGCCACTGAAGGATGGATTTCAATGAAACTTAGTACAGATGAGATATGGTCTAAGGAGGAACAGGTTTGTTTTTAGAAACACTGTATTTCCAAATTCAGATATGATTTTGCTTTAAGGACATGTTAACATTGGCACATAGAACAATTGGCCTTTATATTTTAGAATGTTTTACTTAGAGTGCTGTTAATTGTTTAAGGATGTTGTGAATCATGTGACTTGCTGTGAATTTGTCACAGCTGTCAAAATGCCAGCAGTGTTTTCAGAGTAGTTTGTTGGATACGATTGGCCTGAAAACTTCTCCAGTGAGATGGAGGCTCTTGAGACAAAGATTTTTTTTTCAGCTTTGCAGTTAGAGTACCAGCCATATTGGGAAAACTCTCAAGGAAAGGCTGCATAATTGTAATATTATGCTAACACCATGTTTATTTATATCTTCAGCTTTATAATTCCTAAATATTTGAAGATCGATCGCCAATATATGCTGCATCTGTAATAACTCCAGTTCAGCCAGATTTGTTGGTACAATACATCCTTGCTCTGATACAGTAAATGAACAATGTCAAACTTGGGCATGACTTCTACATACAGGCACAGGACTGTGGCAGTTTCACTTTTTAAAAGTATTGAGTAACAGATTGATGTAAAAACAAAAAATTCCGGGCATGTTGTATAATTCACATAAAATTTGTATATATTCTTGCTTGTTTAATTATAAACCAGCATTCTGTTTTGTATGTATCTTGAAGTATTGTTTTCTTACAATCTCATTGGGATGAACTTTCATTTTGGATCTTTGTTCCTGAAGCTTAAAATTTTGGTCTGGGGCATACAAATGCCAGCAGCGGGGTGATTTTAAAGGAAGTGCCATTCTGCAGGAACCCCATCCTGTCAAGGACTGAGGGTACCTCCTAGATCTGGAGGGCCATTGAAAGCCCTTCCAGGAGTCAAAGATCAGCAGATCTAGCGGTAAGAAATGCTGATGTATGTTGGGAAGAGTGAGGGCTCCCTCATTCCTACGTGACAGCCTTCAATCAGTTTAACAAGAAGGCCAAAATGCTTGGGAGCTTTACAAATTTCTCCCCACAGAAGCAAGCAGTGCCTTGGCTACTGTCAGTTTTCAGACTGGAGGATTCCAAAGAGTTTGCAACCTCTGGCTTTGATATATGCAGGCTCTGTCATTGAGGCATTACATGGTTTCATTGACAGCCAGCCCCCAAAGCAATAGCAACCTATGTAAAATCAGTCAGTTTTCAAAGCACATCCATATTTAAGGAACTGAATTGATTAGCACTGTCTGACCAAGCTGCTAACTGTTGTCTACATTAATCCAACTCCTCCGTAATCCCATGGAGGCACAGATGTGTTATGGAGCCAGCTGATGGGATTTTACCTCAAAAAGCCCGAGAGCATTCAAACCCATAAATGTCCTTCCCTGCTCCTTTTATGACAATGACCTTTCTGTATTTTTGGGTTGTTTAAAGTCAAGAGGCTCTTTTTCCAGATCTCCTACTTTCTTCCCCCACCACCAACCCCCACCCCCATGAAAAAATGTGCACATTTTACTCTATTGTTATATCTGTTAAATTCTTTTATTGCCTCGTGGTATTCAGACATTTTCTTGAAGAGATTGTGCACTCTAGTGCTGGATGATTGAACTTTGTTCACACTGTGTGACAGTGAAGGATCGCTGTGATTACCTGTAGATTTTTATTGCCGCCACTAATGAAAAGGCATTCTCTCAAAGCACGTTTTGAAATTTTGAGTGTTCTAATAATTCCATTTGAATTTTGTTGACATTAGTGAAAAGCATATTCCGATCCTCGGGTTTGTGTGAAAGTGGGAACAGCAGATTCTTACTGAAGTAACCCATAACTGTCTTGTGCCTGCTTTTGTTTGAGAGCAACTTTAAAATGTATATTTACAATATGCCGGATGAATACCCTTTACTGAGAAATCAGCTCAGTCTGAATGTACTTCCCCCGGGAAGGTCCTGTAGAAGGATTACACCTGAAACATTGAAGATTACACCCACCTGCTGATGCTGCCTGGCTTGCTGTGCAGTTCCAGCCTCCTGCTTGTCTACCCAGTCTGAATGTAATGGCAGGGTTAGAACTGTCTGTGTTTGTAGTTAATGTAAGATCGAGCACGTTCTCACAATTGTTGGTTGCTTGATTTACTTTAAACTTTATCCCCTGATGCTGGGCAAACTCTTCCACTTGCTTTAAATTTCTGCTGGTCGCAGTCTCTGTCACCTCAGTAAGCAGTCTCGAGGTTTTCCGATGTGTGTTAAATCCTTCCGGCTCTGGACCCACAGTTAAACAGGGGAAGCAACTGAAAGATCAAGGAATGGGCAGGCAGCTTGATGGGATTGAATAGAGAGAGAAGCTTGAAAGCAAAGGGAGGGTACAATGAAGGTAATTTAAGCCATGTAAGAATAAGAAATGATGAGGAGCCTATTGGTACAATTAAAGCAGTTTCAACTGGTCAGTTGCACCTACCCTTCAACATAATGTAGTGGGGACGTTTGCACAGCAGTAGCCCCCTTTGTCTCCTCCAAATCCAAGCAGTTAGCCATACTCCTGGGAGGGTTAAAAGAAAATGTATCTAAATTGAGGCTAGAAATCAAGAAATTTCTTCTCTGACTCCTGAAGGCAACCAATCCTGTTCCAGCACATTATGTGACGACACATCGCTGAAAGTCACACCTCTGATCACAGATATCAGAATCTGTCTGAGGGCTTACAGAAAGTTTGGATACCCTTCTGCTTGCTGGCAAATTGCTCGAGAATCAACAAGATTCTGTGACTTTCCTGGAACTAATTCCAACTCCGTGATCAAGAGATTTTCACCCAGCACTCCCAACACATTTGAATTTGCTTAGACTCTCATTGAACCAAATCCAATTCTTTCATATTTCAGTTAAATGTCTTTGAAGTCAGCGCTTTTCTCGAGTTTAAAATCGCCTAAATCTAGCGTGGTAGCTGAGGACCTTTAACTTATCAATCCACTGTAAATCATTTCTCGGGCCTGTTTTTGAGTGCACCAATATTGGACAGATTATTATTAACTTTAGTTTGACCAAGACATTATTCAAGAAAGAATAATCGTCATTAAGTTATTTCTTACAGAATGTAAACAGGTGAAGACAAAAGGGAACCCTATTTCCAATTTTTGTTTCTACTGAAAAGGCAGGTACTTGAGCACACAACTCTACCCAAGGAACACATGCTTGGAATTATTCTTCGCAACTGCATCTTCCTCTTTATCTATATTTAAATGCCTGCCAGATACCAACCTATCACTCTCTTATATAAGCTTCCAGGCCCACACAAATCTCTATACATTCGCAGAATGTTTCCAACATAGAAGGAAACCATTCGGCCCATGTTTCCATACTATCTCCAAAAGAGCAACTCAGCTAGTTCCACTCTCTCGCCTTTTCCTTTTCGCCCTGCTGTTTGCTTTTCTCTTCAGATAATTAACCAGTTTCCTTTTGAAAGCCAATATTGAATCTGTCTCCAACATACTCTGTATTTTTTAGGTCTTAACCGCGTTTTGTGCAAAGATTTTTTGTAGTATCATTTCAGTTCTTTTGTCAGTCACCCTAAATCAGTGTCCTCAGGTTTATAACAGTTCTGTCATTAGGAATAGTTTGTCCCTATCTAGTCTGTCAAAATGTCTCATGATTTTAAAACCTTTAATAAATCACAACATTTCCTTCACAAAAAAACAACTAACCTTTTACAATCTATCCTAAAATTGGACACAATACTGTAGTTAAAAGCAAACCAGTGTTATAAATGTTCATTGTAACTTACTTAGTTTTGCATTCTACTTGATATTTATAAAGCTCAACATCCTACTTTCTCAACCTACTCTGACACTTTCAATGAT
Organism: Hemiscyllium ocellatum; assembly: GCF_020745735.1. Lineage (NCBI taxonomy): Eukaryota > Metazoa > Chordata > Chondrichthyes > Orectolobiformes > Hemiscylliidae > Hemiscyllium > Hemiscyllium ocellatum. Next base: position 28,939,250 of record NC_083431.1, read on the forward strand.
CTGTGCACCTATACCCCACAGATCTCTCTGTTCTTGCATCTGATTTCTAATTGTATTTTTTATAATGCTTTCCTTGTCTGGTTAGTAATGTTTGCCAGACAACATTTAATTACATTAAATTAGATATGCCCATTTACCAATCTAGAGTGGACAAGCAGGAGGCTGGAAAAACAAAGCAAGCCAGGCAGCACCAGGTTTTGGAGATGTCAATATTTTGGGTGTAACCCTTCTTCAGGAATGGAGGTGGGGGTAGGGGGAGCTACAGATAAAGGCGGTGGTGTATTTGGATGGGGAGAGGGGCAGAATGGTGAGGTAGTGATAGGTGAACGCAGGTAGAGGGTTCAGTCTGGTTGGTCGATGGGAGGAATGAATCCCGTTGGTAGCTGGAAGGAAGGGTTTATTGGAGAGAAGGAAGGGAGGGGGAGGGGCTGGGAAGGGAGTCGGGGAAGGTTATTTGAAATTAGAGAACTCAACATTGACTCCTCCAGGCTATAGGGCGCCCAGGGAGAAGACAATGTGTTGTTCCTCCAATTTGCTGTCTAATTCACTGTGGCAATGGAGGAGGCCGAGGGTAGACATGTTGGAGAGGGAGTGGGAAGGGGAATTAAAATGGGGGGTGACTGGGAGGTCAGGCTCCCCCTATGGGCCTGTCTGAGATGCCCGGCGAACTATTCCCTAAGTTTACATTTGGTCTCCCCAATGTAGAGAAGACCACATTGGGAGCACCTGATACAGTAAACTAGGTTAAGACAGGTGAACCTCTATCTCACCTGGAAGGACTGTTTGGGGCACTGGATGGAGGTGGGGAGGCGGGGGGGTGATGTGCTAGCAGGCTTTATGGTTGCAGGGGAAGGTGCCTAGAGGTTTGGGGGTGTTGTGAGGAGTGTGGTGCAAACCTACCAGTCTCTCGGTCAGTGCTTTTCCAGCAACATACTCTCGACTCTGATCTCCGGCATCTGCAGACCTCACTTTCTCCCGGTCTGCTTTTGAAGTCTATCATTGTCCTCCTCACAGTTCATAATATTTCCAAGTTTTATGGTATACATTTTCATGAACTTGCAGACTGTTCATCTGATGATTTCATGCAAATAATTAATGAAGTTGGTGAAGAGCAATGGTACTAATACCAAAGTAAGTTTCTACTCAAATATTTAGCAGATTACGAAGACTGGCCTTCTTCCAAAAGGCCGCGTGCTGTTAGTTGGGGGAGTTTTAATTTCAGAAAGGTGGGCTTGGGTAAGGTAGGAGGTTAAAATCCGAAACGTCTGTTCCCTGAGCCCTACTCCGTTACGTGTGGCTTTAACCGAGGTGGGTAGATAACCAATCCATTACAGGGAAATGAGTCCTGAGCCTCCACCCCACTACCATTGAGGCTGGCAAATCTCCCAAAATCAGCAGCCTGACCAATACACATCTGCCTCCTGTCCATTTACACCTCCTATCACTCCCATCCCAAATAATCACCTCTGCACCATCTGGTTGAAACCTCTCTAAACCAAACGTGAGCACAAACTTTACTGGACCAATGACCTTTAACCACTAGCTCCTACCCAACTACCAAAGGCTAACCTTTGGACTTGGAACCATCAGACAGCCCTGCAGTATGTGCCAAAATCCCAATTTCTGTTAACTTTCTCGTGCATCCACTCGTGGTGAGTCATTTCAGTAAACTTTCAAACCTGTGTCAACGAGATGGGATGGCGAGAATGTTGTGAAGTAGGGCGATGGCAGTAATTACATGTCAACTAGAATTAGGGAGACAGTCAGTGAATGGGTGTCCGAAGAGGGAGACTACCAGTGAATCTGCTTTTGAATGAATATTCGTCCAGAACCAAGGAGAACCTTCCTGCTTTTCTTTAATGAAGTATTGACAACGCAACAACTATCACGTAACTTTTAAATGTATCTTTCTTTTTTTCCAGCTATTTGAAGCCAGATGTGGACAAGAAGTCAAAACATAAGACAGCTGTGAAAAAGAAAACACTTAATCCAGAATTTAATGAGGTATTTACACGACTTAATTTAAATAAACTTCACGTAATGGTATGTTTGGCTTAAAGAAAACAATTCCAAGAAAACTGCAGCAGGAGTAACAAAGCATTGCTCAGTGCATAGGAGCACAGGTATACGGAATTGAAAGATACTATGGTTCCCCGTGCAGTCAGATAACACATCAGAAAGAAGAAATAGAAGGTAAATTGTATGTCCAGTTTTCTCATTTTCATGAACTCCTAGCTGCTCGAGAGGGTATAGTAGGCAACCTTACCTGATCAAGGAGCAGCACTCCAAAAGCTAGTGCTTCCACATAAACCTGTTGGGCTATAATCTGATGTTGTGTGATTTGTAACTTTGTACACCCCAATCTAACACCAGCACCTCAAACCAGCCTTACCACTGATATTCTTTGGGGTAGAAACTTTAGGAGTTGGGGAAACCTAGACCCCACATTTTGATCCTGAGGTGGGCAACATGAGTCAGGAAATTTCCCAGCCTGTAGCATCCACCACAGCCCATGAATAGCACAATTTACATTCTGGGGTGGGGTGGGGCTGTGGTTAGGTGGGGTGGAGGCCTTGGTTAGGTGGAGACAGCATGGAATCCAGCTTGCTGCTCCTACTTGCAGATCAAATGTGAGCACAGTGGCTGCTGAGTGCCAAGGCAACCATTTTCAAAGGCCTGCCTTGGGCCCTAGGGCTTCATCCTAGCTTGTTTGTTAAGTATTTGTTTGTTAAAAATTAGTCCTCCTCTCATCCTCTAATTACTCTCAATGCCCCTTCCATGCCAACTTCTACTGACCCATGCTGCCACTCATCTACATGGCTTCTTATAGCCCCATTCCAACTTAATGCTAACTCATGTCAATGCATATTCCCTGATAACTCCCTTGTCAATTCTAACACACCCTCCACCTTCGGCCCTCACATCCTTTGTGCTATCTGTAGTGATTATAAGGAGGTCAGCCAGATGGACCTCATAGAATATGCCCTGACTGGGGATGTTAACCTGGTTCAATCAGTGAGCCCTGACTGACAGATGTAAACAGCAGTGTCAGAGGTTTTGTTCACCCTGAGAGCTGGCTCTAAGTGAGCTGGATCAATGTCAAGGACTCTCCACATGTAAGTAAACAGTGACTTAGTTTCAGGACATTGGCCTCTGTGAAATTGTTTCACGGACCTGCCCCAGTATCTTCCTGCACTTTGTCACAACAATGGGGCCAGTTGTTGCCTTGGAAATATGATAAACTCTTCCGAATGAATTTCTCCTGTTTCGGAACCACTCTGTCTTCCACTAAAATCTGAGGAAGCTGGCAGATTCTTCTGTTCAAAACAGATGTGAGCTTCCTGCACCTCAGTGAGAGTGGTGGGCATGGTCAGCTTGCCACTTCTCCATCCATAGGGAAGCATGATACCAAATTTCCCATGCATCCTTTGAAACCTGGTAAAAGCGAAGTCTTAGAGAGACCCATAGGCAGGAGATCTGTAAAAGATTGAAGAGCTACGAATGTAAGTGTATAAGGGCTACGCAATACCTTTCCTATATTTACAAATGACAACTGAATCATTCGTCCCAGGACACTATAGAATTTTTCTGTTAGAAATCAATAATTCTTTTCACCCTTTTGTTAGCTATGGATCTAATTATGAGTAGTCATGTGTTAATTACCCTCAGAAAATGCAGAGGAACTCAGTTGTTTTTTAACCAAGGTGAAAATTTGATTTTAATCATCATATTAGAACATTAACAGATGAGATTTCAGAACTTTTGAGCGTTTAATTTGGAACGGTAGTTTAGAAGCGCTGTATACTGTGGTTTAGAAGAACTCGATGATGATTCAAATTGACAAATAGTTAATAAACATGTATCAATTTGCTGTAAATTTACCTTCTCAATTCAATGATCACATCTGTACATGACAGTTGCATGGTGGGAGGCTATGTGGCCCATCACACAAATATTCTTTAGTTGCAGGTCTTTATGATTGATTCCCTACTATGAATGCTTAAATCTAAGTGAATGATAATTAGCTAACTGCAAATAAAACCATCCAGAATTGTTCCACACAGTTGAATAGTTTGAATGCTGCCATTTAGCAACTGATAAACAAGAAAATGATTTTGTATTTTAAGGAAGGTTAAACTAGAGAGATATTGAATATTCATAAGTTGGCCAAAGGCTGAGTTGTATTTCCAGATTCACTTGTATAACGGTAAGGTGTGACTTTGAATGGAAATTGACAGGTTATGTATAAGAGAAACCAGCTGCTTTTATCAACCAGATGATCACAATGAAAGTATAACCATGAATTTCAAATAGGGGGATAATTTGCATAGGACAAGCATACACATGATCATTACTCTTTTTTTAATACAGGAATTTTGCTACGAAATCAAGCAAGCAGATTTGGCAAAAAAAACTCTGGAAGTAACAGTTTGGGATTATGATATTGGAAAATCAAATGACTTCATTGGTAAGTGAAACTGACTTAGTAATTTAGTAACTCGTTAATTCCTTTTGAAAAGTAAGGATTTGTGTTGAAGACACATGACCATTTAAAGTCTGAGTGTGGTAACTATCCATTCGATTTATCTCATTCTACCATTCTCCCTTCTATTCCAGATGCTCCACTGGTATCTTAGATATTTGTTTTGCTATTTTTATTTTCCAGTTTCTTCTTCCCATTCATCCTTCCTTCCCATGTAACACTCTAAAGGAGCACAAGTTATTGACTAAGTAATGTTGAAAGTCATTTTTCTACATCCAATGCAATTAGTACATTGATTTATATCCTTGTAATACCTCCTTTGTGCACAGAAAGCTTGTCAATTTTCTGCTGGATAACTAAATAGGTTAATACAATTAAGCTCCTTAGTTAATAACTGCTTTCTGTAATTATTCATGGTTTTCCTGTAATATGCAACTCGCTGTACTGTAGAGAACCTCATGGTGAAGGTTAAACTGGAATCAATCTTGACATATTTTTGTAAGCTTTTATTTACAGAGATGGACATTACAAACATGTAGTTCCTAATTCAACAGCCATAATTTCAGTCTGTTCATATTTATAGTGGCATACATGAATCCCCAGTGAATGCCAATCATTTGAATAATAAAAAAAACAAGCAGCAATCAGAGCTTCAGGATAATGCTGATGAAACCTATGGAAGAAGTGTAAAACTAAACATTCAAAAATGTTTCAGTGCAATATTCATTTAAAAATCTGACTTTAAAACATGCATCTACCTACAGTATCATTTTATCCATCAAGTGTGGAAAAAAATCATTTCATTTTAATTTATTCTGAGATTGATGATATGGGTTTTAAATCTTGTATATTTTTCCATTCCAGCCTCCTCTGATCTGTAGATTTTCAATTAGTATATTTTCCTGAGCATGTACATTTTCTGGAGCACAGAACATGGCTAACAAATATTTCTGCTTAGGTGGAGTCACGCTTGGAATTAATGCAAAAGGTGAACGTTTAAAACATTGGTTTGACTGTCTGAAGAGCAAAGACAAGAAAATAGAGCGCTGGCACACGTTGACCAATGAACTGCCAGGATCTATTCTCAGTGATTGATGCCACATGTCCGTTGAGAACCTTGCTTTGCAACTCAGCACGTGACAAGTGAGCTTCTCCAAGAGCACGCATAAAGACCTGTCTCAGATAGGTTGGGCCTCTTGCACTTTTTGTTTCAGAACCAACACTCTCTAGGCCTCTTCACAGATACCTAACTTTGCCTGGTAATCTTATGGCTTACATATTGGCTTCTGTAAATGTTTACATGCATTTGTGTATCTGAGCACTTGGGATAAATATCAGAGCTGTACCTTTGGATGACTTTTTATAATTGGTGTAACAACAAGAATTATCGATTTTTGATGATTGATATTTTCAGTGACCCAGACCAAGCAAATTATTAACTGTTTTAGGATGTTTAATTTTTATTGCTACAAAAGTAAACATGTCTCTGAAGTATTTAGTTATAGCTCTGCCCTCTATTGCAGAAATAACGCTATTCTAAAATAGGTTGCACAAAGGAATGGGTCCTGTTCTGTGTTTAGTATTATTTTGGAAAAATAAATTACTTTTGATACAGAACTGGAGTACTATGGACATTGCAGTGGCCAATTTTCCACAGTCTTTGATTACTTTATTTGAAGCTAATGTATTTTTAGAGAAGCCTGTCAATATTCCAGAAATGAATTGACAAGGTTATAGCAAAGCTAAAGGTAGCACATGCATAATAAACGCTACATGTTTCACATTTTAATTATCTTCCTTTTATCACAACAATACAAACTGTTTCTCTTTTTAAAGGCCTAGATTGAAATCAAGCTGTGGGAGTGATTAATATTCTATTGTTCCTTAATTCAGCTCTTCACGATTAATGGGTCACTTCCATGAATCTTTAATGAGTCAATGTAAATCCACAAGACAGCTTTCAATTAATATTTGTGGTATCTCAAGTCCTTAGTTGAATATGTAGAATCGAAAAATGTCAGGGGGTAGAAAAGTAATTAATAGCTTGCCATCTGAAATATAATAGGACACATTTGCAGGACAAGGGTAAAAGGAGTGAGATGTATGAGATAGCTTTTTCCAAGAGCTAGAGCAGGCACAAATTGTGGCCTACACATTCATTTGGAAGCACAATTTATTTTTAGTAGAGATTTTAGACATTTCCAAAAAATATTGATCTCAATGTATAATTTTCTGACATTTTGCCATTATACTCTGTTCTGTCTTCCAGACTCAAAATATTTACAATTAAGGATTACCAATTATTTAGTAAGAAAATCAAAGTGGTTGTCAGAGGTTCATAGCAAGCAGGAACTAACCCAAATCCTTCATGTTCATTTGTGAACTGAAATAATTGCAAATATTCTGTATCCCCAAGACACTAACACTTCTATCCCGGCCCAACATCAAGCACAGGATGACATGAACCACATCAATTGTGTACCTGCTGATTTAAACATTTGAAATTTTAAAAATGCTTTTATTTTTATCAACCACAGAAGGCAAAAGTATGTATTGATATCATTGAAGCAAAACCTTACAAGTGAACTCTAATAACTAATCACACCCAAAAGTGAGCCTGCCTTTTTCCTCTTTTAGAACCTTATTAAACTGCTGTGTCTTTCAAACAATTTTTGACATTATGTTCATGGACACTCCTATTCCCAGAGAAAACAATGCAAATACCTGAAGGCCCACAATGTTCTTACCTTGGTTTAAGCCTCCTTGTAATCATGTATTTGTGTGATCTAATGAAAGAGGGGGCAAAATAGCTGCCAAATCAGAATTATCGGATTATTACAATGCAGAAATCGGTCTAACCTTATCAAAAGGTAGAATGCTATAGATTCCAAAAATCTGAAGTAAAAGCATCAAATACTGGAAATACTCAATAGCTTTGGCAACATGGAAAAGGACACAAAGTTATCATTTCTGATCAATGGCTATTCATCGACAATGGGAAAAGTTAGAAATGTAATAAACTTTAAACAAATGTGGGTGAATCATGTCTTTGTTGGGGTGAAAGACAGGAGAGATTGAATGACAGAAGGATTAGTCTCTCAGAATCAATAGGAATAGTTATGGACCAGGAAAAAAGAAACAAAATAAAGAATGATGCACCTAATGCAGGTGTGCTGGTGTATGCAAGCAAAACATATGAGTAAAATCAAACTGCAAAGAAAAGGAAGCAAACTGGGTGACAGAATTTACAGTCTAAACTTGTTGAATTCATTGTTGAATTGGGAAAGCTGGAAAATGTCTCTTTGAAAGGTGGGGTAATTGTTCCTCAAACTCATATCGCGCTTTAGTGGAACTGTGCAGCAGACTAAGGGCTGAGAGCAAGATGAGGAATTAAAATGATGGGCCACAGGAAGGGTCATGCGTGTGGGCTGAGCAAAGATGGTTGGTTTCCAAAATGTTGGGGACCTTTCAAGAGCAAACTGCAAACACGGTAAACTGGAAATTCATGTAAGCACTTCTTCACCTGGAAGGAATATTTGGAGCCTTGGACAGTGAGGGAGGAGAAAGTAATGGGTAGGTGTTGCATTGTGGAAAGCTTCCATGTGAAAGGGACAGAGTGTTGAGTTGATTGATGAATGGCGCAGGCTATCACAGATGGAATGATGCCTTGTGAAGATGATACTTAATATGACCATTAATTATCATCACTCCTTTGGAATTTCTCATTCCCACCATAAGCAGGATCTCTTACCCATCAAACAATGCACCTAGAGCAGTGTGCATGAATCAGCATTACCAAGAGAATGAATTACTATTAGCAGTTAGCTAATTATAATTACTAATGAGTAGTGTATGATTTGTATTAGCTATTGACCAATTTAAAACTGAGCGACACCAGTACCTGAAAATAAGCTCCACATCCTTTGTAATGGATAATAACAAGTGGTCATGCAGGAATGCATGGAAAACAGGATTAAAATTACTAGCAATCAAATATAATATCAGGAAAATAAAACAATGTAACTACATTAAAGTGATTTTTAATACATTGGTTCAATCCCAATCAAAAGATTTCAACACAAGATTTAAAATATTACTAGCAAAGACAAAATGTCAGGGAACCACATTTAAAAGCTCTTGAGTTCTCACTCTGATCTTCATTAATGAACAAGAATGGGGGAGCAGAAAAAGTATTTTCAAGAATTCTTTCCAAATACTACAGATGAAGTTTTCAATAAATCCAATTGTCACTACAATTTCAGGCTAATAAATAAAGTATATACATTCTCATAAAACCATCTTTAACATAGTTTGTAGAAGGAAAACAAATCGATTCAATTTAATCACTCATTGCTTTTTTCCTCATGGACTGTTAGTACAAAAAACACATTACTCTTTTTGATGCTACGATAATTCACTATAATACAATTAAATCTGAAATGAAAATTCATGGCATTGACCAATTAATGGATCACATTTTGTGCCTCTTTCATTCCCTTACATAAAAATCGCTAGATTTACCTGCCGGGTTCTGGGTCCTGGTTCTTTTATGATGGTAATTGAGCATGAAAATACAGCAGTTTGCCTGATTCTATTGTTAAAATACTATTGCCATATCAAAATTATTGGTCAGAAGGAATGATAATCAGTTACATTGAATTTAATTTCAGGAGATTTCAGTTGAGTGCATTGTTGGTTGTGCAGCATTAATAATTATTGCACTCTTTGTATTAAAATGTATGGCTGTTTAAAAGTGCTATGATACATACTGCTCAGTATTTTAAGCTAATTCAATGTGTACAACATAAAACATCACAGAATATGACATTTTTGACATCTCATTTAAAGATCACATCACAAAACCTTAAGTGTCAAAAATGATATTTAAATATTTGGACTTTTATATACTACCTACTTGCGCAATTGATAACAAAAAAAACATGTTGAATGTGCAAAACCCACTTTGAAGATGAATTCTTTATGCTTTTTAAGAATCTGAATTTTGTATGGATTTCAACTATTGTGCATGAAGCTTGACTGGCTGCTATTATTGTACTAACTTGCAATGCAACAAGCAACAAACATTCCAATCTGAAACATTTTGTGGGTTATTAAGACCAATAACATGTTTAGAGTAACGCTTACAACATTACACTCTGCATGAAGTGTTAATTTCCTTACGCCCTTAAAATGTTTGGCAGTTGATCATATTTTCTGTAAATGAGCCTTGCACTACAGGTTATTGTTCTATAATGCACATTATCTACTTTGTTGATAACCAATCAACCCTCCTTAAAGAGGAAGAGATACATGTTATGCCAAAGGTTCATTTTAACTTCCTCTATTATCTGTGACATATAGTTCCTTAATTGTGTGCAGTTATTCAGTTTAACCTTGTGTGGAACAAGTGACCATATAATGGAGCAAAAAAGGACAAATATTTGCATGTACTCTCTATTGCCCAACAGTGTGTTATAACTCTTTAAAGAATCTTAACATTATTCCTGAATATTAATTTTATTTCGAATGCGTAATCAATAAAGAATACAGCTATATTTTCTTTTTATTTTGCTTTTCATGCTGAGTAGGATTATAGAACAGTAAAACCAAACAGAATTTATTGTACTTTATAACAACATTTGTACAAGCCCAAATCCTGGCAGAGTGAAGAGCATGTTGAAATGTAATCACAATTGTCAGTGTAAGTTAACATTTTGTAGCAGAATTCAAGGGTTGATCACAATTAAGTAGATATTTTCAGGCTTGGTCTGGAGGAAAATATATTCATCTATTTTTTTAAAAACACAACAAATGGACCAAAGAATACAACAAAAGACTTTTGTGTTTTTTTAAATTAAATTTTGTTTTTACAAATGTCTTTGTTTTTATTGTCACCTTTGAAATAATCTCTGAAGTCTTAATACTTTGAATTGACAACAGCAACAGTTTATATATGTGAGGTCCTGTGAATGTAATGAGATATTCTAAGGTGCTTCACTTAAAAAAAAAGTATTAAGGTTCCAAGAAAAAACCCTTTTGTTTTAAAACCTAGTCTAAAGCATTGAAAATTTAAGGGAAAAACCTGCCAGGGCTCAACAGCATCATTTAAGTGTTAAAATTAAATACCAGTACAGCAAAATACACCAACAGTGGTCCCGTGTTCCACTCATGGTAAAATCTCTGACTAGAAATTGATCAATTGATTAAAAGTACAAATATTAATTTGATTTTTCACATTTTCCTCTCTCTAGTTTATCAGGTTTTTCATGTAACTGTATGGAATGCATGCAGATAAATATCGTGAATCACCTTTACAATGGATGTTTCTAATCATGTTTTATTACGATGTGGAGAATGCGATGTCAACTTTGAAAGTATCTTTTATTGCTTCTCACAATAACTGACTTTTGTATCTCAGCCTGTCTATAAAAATTAAACTGTGATATTTGAACTTGAATTTATTGCCTTGTGACTTCTATTTCTAAAGATGTGTAATTGCAGTAATTGTAATGAGGTTAGCCAGGTGGATCTTATAGAATGTGAGGTCCCTGATTGGGGCTGTTAATTTCATCCAATCAGGGAGCCCTTGCTGACAGGTAAGAACAAAAGTGTCAGTGGTCTGTTCACTCTGAGAGTTGGCTCTGAGGGAACTGGATCAGTATCAGGTACTATGCATGTGTAAATTAAGGCTGATAGTATATTAGCCTCTGTGGAGTAATTTCAATGGCGACAAGAGTGGGATTAATGATGAAATCTTGCTAAAGCACCTACTAGCTGAAGCCTAACTGGACTTCAAACAGGCACTACAACTGACCTTATCATTGGAAAATATAGCAAGAGGACCATATGAATTGCAGGGTATTCCAATGCAAGTTGACAGCCTTGCCAGTCCATGTAAGCTTGGGGAACATTGCAAGAGTAAGGTAATTGCATAGCCTCACTCAGGACATATCCTGAACAGAGTGACTCGAGGTCAGCCCACATCAAAACCCAAAAGAAAGCCATGCCTCAGTCAAATGGTTAAAATTTTCTTTAGGATCTGGGCCGGCAGGCCGTTGGAATTGCTGACAGTATGCGGACTCAAAACACCAAAGGACCTCACTAATCCTAAATGCAGTAAGCAAACTCATGGATTGGTATCCGGGAGAATGCACACAATGGAAAATCCACTGTCATCTGGTTTGGAACAGTTAAATTGCTTAGCGACATCCAAAACCAATCAAATTAAACATCTGGTTAAATGGTCACCTGGTTTTATTGAAAGTTGATACCTCCAGTGCAGCTATTTCAGTGATCGCAAGCTTCGCTCTGGATTCCAAACCTTACATTTGCATAAGACCTTAGCTAGATTGAGAACCTTTACAGATTAAGGGTACAACTTCGGTTTATGAGAAGCACTGGTTGTAGTAAAAGGCTCAGGCCCAAGCCCAATGGGGTGCAAGAGAAAGTTCCATCTAGGAGTTCAACACGTTTTGATTAGAAAATGGCCACCTGAGTGAAGTCCTAATTAAATACCTGACATTTTTCATAAGGTCTAAGGACTATCAAAGGTGCCAAGGGCACCTTGCATGTTGACCAAGAAGCAAATCCACGATTCTGCAAGGCCTGCCCAGTGCCATTTCCAGCTTTGCTACAAGTGGAGAAGAATGATATATTTTACCATGCATTCTATTTAACTTTATTTAGTCATCTTCCCTGTGTGCATACCTTCTCAACTAAATGTGTTCAGGAAAACAGGTACTCATTAATCTCTATTTTAAAATAATCATTAAGGTGTACCCACTTAACATCTTAGAATTTATAGGTTAACATTGTGTATCTATTTTTGCATAATCCTAAAAATCTTTATCTTAACGGGTAGGCAATTGAGTTCAGAACAGGAACTGAGAAAACTGTGGATGCTGTAAATCAGAAACAAAAACAGAAAAATAAAACAGAGCACTTCTGAGGAAGCGTCACCAGATCTGAAACATGAACTCTAATTTCTCATCAGAGGTGCTGCCAAACCTGCTGAGCTTTTCCAGCAATTTCTATTTTTATGAATTTAGAACAGAAGTTATTTGGGTATCACATGAGCAAAAATGCCAGCTTATTTTAAAATAATTGCAATGTATTTAAAATGATTATTTAATAAATAATTGCAAGACTTCATTATTGCAGTTTAATTGTATTTTATTCTCCATGACCAACCTTTTGTCCAAAGCTAATATAAATGTATCTCAGATGCCTGTACTTCATATTATCTTCATCATGTTTTCGTTTAAGCATCAAGAGTTTTCTCCAGAGGGAAAAGATCTCTGAAGCATTTGCCCTTTTCCACCATTACCATAAATGAATTCAGCCTTGTCCATCATTTCCTGTATACTGTGGCATTTTCTTCTGCAGAGAATAGGGATTTGAGTCATCCCTGCAATGATGCATGTAAACTTAAATGAAAACATCCAACAATCAAAAGTTGTGATTCAGGTAAAAATGTGCCTTGAAAGAGACAGTGGTATTTTGGATTTGAGAAATGCTGCAAATACTATTTCAGTAGATAGTAAATGGCTGCATGGAGTCAAAATGGATTGGAAGTAAAAGATAGTGGGCGGCACGGTGGCGCAGTGGTTAGCACTGCTGTCTCACAGCGCCTGAGACCCGGGTTCAATTCCCGACTCAGGCGACTGACTGTGGAGTTTGCACGTTCTCCCTGTGTCTGCGTGGGTTTCCTCCGGGTGCTCCGGTTTCCTCCCACAGTCCAAAGATGTGCAGGTCAGGTGAATTGGCCATGCTAAATTGCCCGTGGTGTTAGGTAAGTGGTAAATGTAGGGGTATGGGTGGGTTGCGCTTCGGCGGGTCGGTGTGGACTTGTTGGGCCGAAGGGCCTGTTTCCACACTGTAAGTAATCTAATCTAATTTAAAGTTCAAAAATTATTAATGCCAATTTTCACATTGAAAGAGAAAACATTGTTCAATGTACAACAGATTTACAAGAACAAAGGCCAAAACTTTGGGAGCCGATTCCTCATGAGGCACTCTGATTTAAAAAGAGTGCTGTGCTTTGCCAGCACCACTCTGATCTAAACTCTGGTTTCCAGCATCTGCAGTCCTCACTTTTGCCTACCTGATTTAAAACAGAACAAACCCACACCTACAGAGTGCAGTTCAGATTTGCAATGCAGCAGATGCCAACAGAACAGAAAGTGGAGCAGATTCACACTAGAGGAGAAGGCCGACCAAGCTGATTGTTATGGATCATGAGCTTTGTATAGTTGTGGATCACCACACCAAATATATCAAGAGGTTAATATGGGGAAAAGGACATTTGTTAAATATAGTTCCAAGCATAATAGTTAGAGAAGTAAAATAATGAAGAAGGAGGTTAATTGAACATGTGAATGAGAGTGGCATTTTCCAGATGCAGTTGAATGGTTAATTAATGAGATTCAGAAAGATAATTATAAGTGGACTGTTAATTTCCCAATGAGCAGAGCATGATTTGTTCTTTTATGCAAAGTACATGATTTCTACATAGTGATCAGTGACAGGTAACAAGCAGCAAAATGGAAATTGAGACCAAGAGCAATTGCCTCTCTGTTTATTTTTCTTCACAGCTGTATGCAAACATCAAGCACACTGAAAGTGTATGTTAAAGGAAGATAGCATGCGTAAGGGTGATCTAATGCAAATCAGTGTCTCTGATGGCACTGTTGACCAGAACACACAATTATTAAGACAGTGGTACATGCAACAACCCATTAGATTGTATGAGCTTTCTGTAATATTGCTTACTTCCATGTAGACTTGCTATCACCATCTGCTTTCAGGGTTGAGATCAACAGGGCCTGTTTGATCAAGTGTGTTAGAACAAAATCACTTCATCAGTTAACACGGTGAGGCTTTTCTCTTAAACTATGTGTAATTGACTGCATGTTAGGAATTATGTACAAATTACAGTTCTGTGATAGATATTGTTACAGAGTCTATGAGGAAACACCAAATGGTGGGTCTGAGTCTTTTGAAATCCTAACCTGTTCTTTCACCAAGTCTCCAAGACAACCTCGTCGTGGGTGGTGTTGAAGGCACTCTTCAGCATCTACACTTTCAGAACCTTGCACCCTTAAACTATATCTCCCTAAGAGTTTCTATTCACTATGAGCACTTACATATTTAAGTATCTAATTACTTTTACCACTGTTCCGTTTGCCCTAAGTCTCTGATTTTACAAATTCAGACAGTCTGGAATTTTCAGTACTCTCCAGGAATAGGTTTGCTTCAGATTTGAAAGATTAGTATGTTTCTGAGGTAGAAACTGTTAACTTTGATTCTATTCCTGATAGGCTAAAAGGAAAAAGCCGCTTTAAATTGAAGGGCTTTACTGTCTTGAACTTTGTTCATGAGGACACATTTCCAGCTGAAACATGGAACTGTTCCATTGCAGTATCTGGAAACTCTCTAATCTCATTAATTTCCTTTGTAGGGGATTGCTGCTCTGCTAAAACAGATCAATTCTTCTTTTTTGTAGATTCCTGGATAACAGAATCTGGCTGTTTCTACTTGGCTATGTCCTGAACCTTCAGACATTTGTTGTCCCTTTTCGGTGATAGTTCCCTTGGAGTAGGAAGCACCATCTTTAATCTGTGTCAGGATTTTTATTCTCAACCTGCCAATAAAGCTGTGCAGAAGTGTATAGATTCTTCACTTCAATTTGTTGCTTAACCTGTATGCTTTAATTTGCTCTTGGTGATTGTAGTTATAGTGAAACCAATATGCTCACTTCCAAACTTGTACTTATTCAAGATTGATTCCTGTCAAGTATGATCTCTGCCACAGGTACTGATGTTTCTTCCTGAAGATAAGGAAAAGAAGATAAAAATATTAAATTCTCAGTTGAATTTACAGTGTTCCAAACCATCTCTGCATTTAAATCTATCATTACTCTGTTCATTATGCTGTGTTGTACTCTGACCTATATTGATGAAAGATCTGTTATTTCACTGAAGTGGGGTTTACTGAGTGGCTATCGAATTGCTCATGTTTCCTCGCAAGCCTTGCTGATTAATGCAATCTTCAACATTGTTAGAAGTGGAAAACATTTCTGTCAATCCACTGTAATGGCAGGTTTCCAATTTGTTGACAGTATGAATTAAATTTCTTCTGCCAACACAACTGATCTTAATGGATTCTGTTCTTTACAAAGAGGATGCACCAGTAATTCCTGCAACAATTCTGTCCCTTATCAAACTTCACTTTAAATCTGCCTTGTAACCCTTTCCATAATATTTAGAGGTCATTAAATAAACAAGCTATGGATTCCCTTGATTGTTGAATTCTACCACTAAATGGATCTTTCAAGAATCTTATTTGTTGTAAGTGAAAGTAGTTATCAAATGCTTTCAGTTCTTCAAAAGTATCCATTGCCTCTTTTCTACTTTGTGAGAAAGATAGAAAATAAGAGCAGGGGTAGACCATTCAGTCCTTCACTCCTGTTCCTCTATTCAATATGGTCATAGCTAATAATCCTACTCAGTACCCTGCTCCTGTCCTCTCCCCATTAGCCTTAAGAACGCTGTGTAACTTACTCTTGAAAAGTTATAATGTCCTCAGCTAGATTACCATTTCATATAGAAGTTTATTTACTTGTTCAGCTTTCAATTTATTATCAACTTTGGAAGCTATTCTGTGTCTTCTGAATTGTTTCTTCCAAGATTTCAAACTGTATTCTATTTGGCACAGCTCTGAAGCTAAACATTCCTAGCAATATTATTTTATGTTGCCAAGTCTTCCTAATGCAATTATTTATCTTCTTTGCTTTAAAAGCTTTTAATTTTGTAGTAAAACAATGCTGCTGCAGCTGTATACTTCAATGAAAATGGAGGATTTCCACTGTCTGCCATAAAATGGATGATTCCCAGCTTTTTATGAATATAATGGTGAAATCATACATTGTCCACAGTTTTTTTCTGGATGAAACTCATTAAATGATTCCTATTTATTTAACTGAATTCATCTTGCTGGCTGATGCCAACACTGACCTCTAGGTGATAATGTGGAAAATTGCTCAAGTATGTCCTCTATGCAAAAAATAGGACAAATCCAACATTACCATTAGCGCCCTATCAATCTTCTTTCAATCACCAATAAAGTGATACAAGGCGCCATCAAACAACATTTGTTCAGCAATAACCTGTTCACTGTTCAGTTTGGGTTCTGCCAGGGTCAGTCAGCTCCTGACCTCATTAAAATGATGTCAGAGTATTCAGCACCATTCTCGGACTTCATGTGGAATTTGAAAACTAAATTGGTAAAGTAACTGCATCATGGAAGAATTCAAAATAGTTTCCTAGAACAATATATCATGGATCCAATTGGGGAATCAGGATATTTGGGATCTGGCTGTGTGTTTATGGTGATAAGGTTTGATTATTGATATCTTAGTAAAAGATCCCCTTGGAAACAGTGATCATAACATGGTAGAATTTAGCATTCAGTTTGAGAGTGGGAAACCTGGGTTATAAAGACCTGTGATAAGAAGGACAATTAAGAAAGAATGTTGGCAGAGTTCACTGGAGTGGACTGGGAAAGGATTTTAGCAGCAAAGAATGTTTAATGACAGATAATTTTTAAAAAATAGTTCATGACTCAAAACAAAAATGTATCCCAGTAAAGAAAGACTTTGGAAGTGGAATAAACTTACCATGGCTTAACCAAGTAAGTTAAGGAAAATATCAAATTGAGAGAAAAAAGTATACAAAATGGCAATGAGTATTGATAAATCATAGGATCGGAAAGTTTTGAAATCCAACAGAAAAAATAATAAATACATGAACTATAAACTATTAGTGTAAGCTTGAAATGACAATAGACAATGGGCGCAGGAGTAGGCCATTCTGCCCTTCGAGCCTGCACCACCATTCATTGTGATCATGGCTGATCATCCTCAATCAGTCTCCTGTTCCTGCCTTATCTCCATAACCCTTGATTCCACTATCCTTGAGAGCTCTATCCAACTCTTTATTAAATGAATCCAGAGACTGGGCCTCCACTGCCTTCTGGGGCAGAGCATTCCACACACCCACCACTCTCTGGGTGAAGAAGTTTCTGCTCATCTCCGTCCTAAATGGCCTACCCCGTATTTTTAAGCTGTGTCCTCTGGTTCGGTACTCACCCATCAGTGGAATAATGTTTCCTGCCTCCAGAGTGTCCAATCCTTTAATAATCTTATACATCTCAATCAGATCCCCTCTCAGTCTTCTAAACTCAAGGGTATACAAGGCCAATCGCTCCAATCTTTCAACATAAGATAATCTCACCATTCCAGGAATTGACCTCATGAACCTACGTTGCACTCCCTCAATAGCCAGAATGACTTTCCTCAAATTTGGAGACCAGAACTGCACACAATGTTCCAGGAGCGGTCTCACCAGGGCCTTCACCACTGCAAAAGAACCTCTTTGCTTCTATACTCAATCCCTCTTGTTATGAAGGCCAGCATGCTATTAGCTTTCTTCACTACCTGCTGTAAACTGCATGCTTGCCTTCATTGACTGGTGTACAAGAACACCCAGATCTCTTTGTACTGCCCCTTTACCTAACTTGACTCCGTTTAGGTAGTAATCTGCCTTCCTGTTCTTGCCATCAAAGTGGAAAACCATACATTTATCCACATTAAACTGCATCTGCCATGCATCTATCCACTCACCTAACCTATCCAGGTCACCCTGTAATCTCCTAACATCTTCCTCACATTTCACCCTGCCACACGGCTTTGTATCATCAGTAAATTTGCTAATGTTACTATTATTACCATCTTCTATATCATTAATATATATTGTAAAAAGTTGCGGTCCCAGCACTGATCCCTGCGGTACCCCACTGGTCACTGCTTGCCATTCCGAAAGAGAGCCGTTTATCACTACTCTTTGTTGCCTGTCAGCCAACCAAATTTCAATCCAAGTCAGTATTTTGCCACCAATACCATGCGGCCTAATTTTGCTCACTAACCTCCTATGTGGGACTTTATCAAAAGCTTTCTGAAAGTCCAGGTACACTACATCAACTGGATCTCCCTTGTCAATCTTCAGAGTTACATCCTCAAAAAATTCCAGAAGATTAGTCAAGCATGATTTCCCCTTCATAAATCCATGCTGACTCTGACCTATCCTGTTACTACTATCCAGATGTGTCATAATTTCATCCTTTATAATTGACTCCAGCATCTTTCCCACCACTGAGGTCAGACTAACTGGTCTATAATTTCCTGCTTTCTCTCTCGCTCCTTTCTTAAAAAGTGGTACAACATTAGCCACCCTCCAATCCGCAGGAATTGATCCTGAATCTATCGAACTCTGGAAAATAATCACCAACGCATCCACGATTTCTAGAGCCACCTCCTTCAGTACCCTGGGATGTAGACCATCAGGCCCCGGGGCTTATCAGCCTTCAGACCTAACAGTCTCTCCAACACCAATTCCTGGCAAATATAAATTCCCTTCAGTTCAGATCCTTCAGCCACTGTTACCTCAGGGAGATTGCTTGTGTCTTCCCCAGTGAACACAGATCTTAGGTACCAATTCAACTCTTCTGCCATTTCTTTGTTCCCCGTAATATATTCCTCTGTTTCTGTCTTCAAGGGTCCAATTTTAGTCTTAACTTTTTTTTTCCCTTTCACATACCTAAAAAAGCTTTTACTATCCTCCTTTATATTTCTGGCCAGTTTACCTTTGTACCTCATTTTTCCTCTGCGTATTTCCCTCTTAGTAATTCTTTGTTGTTCTTTAAAAGCTTCCCAGTCCTCCGTTTTCCCATTTATCTTTGCTATGTTATACATTTTCTCTCTTGACTTTATATGTTTCTTAACTTTCCTCATCAGCCACGACCACCTCTGCCTCCTCATAGGATCTTTCTTCCTTTTTGGAATGAACTGATCCTGCATCTTCTGCATTATACCCAGAAGTATCTGCCATTGTTCCTTCACTGTTATCCCTGCTAAGGTATTGCACCATTGAACTTTGTCCAGTTCCTCCCTCATAGCTCCATAGTTCCCTTTATTCAACTGAAATATTGTCACTACCAATTGTACCCTCTCCCCTTCAAATTGCAGTTTGAAGCTTATTGTATTATGGTCACTACCTCTTAATGGCTCCTTCACTCTGAGGTCCCTGATCAATTCTGGTTCGTTACACAATACCAGATCCAGAATTGCCTTCTCCCTGGCAGGCTCCAGCACCAGCTGTTCTAAGAATCCATCTCGGAGGCACTCCACAAAGTCTCTTTCTTGAGGTCCAATACCATCCTGATTCTCCCAGTCTACCTGCATGTTGAAATCCCCCATAACAACTGTAGTAACATCTGTGCGACAGGCCAATTTCAGCTCCTTATTCAACGTACACCCTACATCCATACTACTGTTTGGGGGCCTGTAGATAATTCCTAAGAGGGTCTTTCTACCCTTAGAATTTCTCAGCTCTATCCATACTGACTCTACATCCCCTGATTCTAGGTCCCCCCCGCACAACAGGGCCACCCACCCCTTCTGCCCGTCAGTCTGTCCTTACGATAGCACGTATGACTTTGAATATTCATTTCCCAGGCCCTGTCCACTTGAAGCCACATCTCAATATCGTAGCTGCCAATTTCCAAAAGAGCCTCAAGCTCATCCATCTTATTTCTAATACTTCGTGCATTCATACATAGTATTTTTAATTTGTTACTGCCCTCACCTTTCCTATCAAGCCCTATTTCACTCAACCTTATGGCATGATCCCTTTTTGAGTTTTCTGCTTCATTGATACCGTTGTCTTTCTTGACTTCCCTTGTTCTAACTTTCCCTTCAATTTCCTTCTTAAACTTACAGTTTGTCCCCTGCCCTCCGCTATTTAGTTTAAATGCAGCTGTGTTGCAGTAGCAAACCTGCCTGCCAGAAAGCTGGTCCCCAACCTATTAAGGTGCAAACCATCTCTTTTGTATAATTTATGCTTACCACAAAACATACCCCAGTGATCCAAGAATTTAAATCCTTGCTTCCTGCATCAGTTCCCCAGCCACACATTCAAGTCCATCATCTCCCTGTTCCTAGCCTCTCCAGCCCAAGGAACTGGAAGGAAACCGGAGGTAACCACCTTGGACGTCCTGCTTTTCAGCCTTCTTCCTTGTTCTCCGAAGTCCCACTGTAGTATGTTCCTCCTCCTCTTCCCGACATCATTTGTGCCGACATGTACCACAACCTCTGGCTCTTCACCTTCGCCCTTGAGGATTTCCTGCACTCTGTCTGCAATGTCCATAATCCTGGCACCAGGAAGGCAACACACCATCCTTAAATTCCGCCTGTTGCCACAGAAACCCCATTCAGTTCCTCTCACTATGGAGTCCCCTATTACCACAGCTCTGTGCGATGTCTGACTCCTCGGCTCTGCCTCCACGCCAACCCTTGATTGACAGACCTGACAATGGACAGGAACGCCTTCCTTAAATATCTAGCAAGGAAGAGAGAGGCCAAAGTGAATATAGGCTCTTTAGAGAATGAGGTGGAGAAATAATATCCAGGAATTGGCAGAGCAATTGCATAAATACTTTTCATCAATCTTCATAGTAGAGGACAAATAGGAACAGACCCTTTGACCCACCAAGATAGTGCTGACACATGATGCTTTTCTAAACTAAAAACCTTTTGCTAACAACAAAATGCTGTCTGTGTCCCTCTATTCTCTGCTTATTCATATAACTGTCAAGATGCCTCTACAACATTGCTATTTTATCTGCCTCCACCAACTCTTCAACCTTTAGGCTTTATCCTCTTTTACTTAAACATATGTCCCCTCATAATTCACATTTCTACCCTAGGAGAAAGATTCTGACTATCAATTCTATCCATGCTTCTTATAATTTTGTGAAGTTGTATCAGGTCACCTGTCATTCCTTTGATGTTCAAGTGAAAACAAAGTAAAGATGGATGTTGGCTACCTGACATTCAGCTCCTCATTCCTTTTGGGGAGAGGATCCTGGCTCGGAGCACCGTACATGTCTGATTGGCCATGCCCAAACCCCTGGACTAGTATCCAAGGCTGCTTTTGTCTTATGCTTTAACCAAAAGCTATCCCACTTGATTTGACTGAGGACTGCTGACCATCATGACAAGCTTCTTGCCTTTGTGTCTGTGCTAAATGCCATGCCAGGACAGAAGTAACATGAGCCTTGTAGCTCTGGCTGAAGATATAAAGCACACAAAGGGAAGAGAATGCAGTGAACATTGAGGTAGGCCTAGAGTTAGTGAATGAGTGTGAATGCAGCAGGCAAAGAGCCCAAAGATGCAGCTTGATCCAGTCCATGAGCTAGATACATGTCCTTGAGCACACAGTGTCCATACTGCAGCATTACATTGGTAGTTGATGATTAAGCATTGAAATGCAGAAGTGCATTGGAGATGGGCATGAGGATTCTTAGAGACTAACCCCCACATGTTGGCTGCCAATGTATATGGATGTGAGGATACATGTGTTTGATGCCCAGGTAGTATGCCCTGACATGTTTTTGCCCAGTGTCTAACATGGTGGTTCAGTTGTTAGCATTGTTACCTCACAGCCTCAGGGACCTGGGTTCCATTCTAGCCTTGGGTGACTGTATGGAGTTTGCATGTTTTCCCTGGGTCTGCGTGGGTTTCCTCCAGGTGCTCCAATTCCCCCCACAGTCCAAAGATGTGCAGTTAGGTGGATTGGCTTTGCCAAATTCTTCAGTAGTTTGCAGGCAAGAACTGGCCATGGTGAATATGGGGTGGTGGGGGCTGGGTCTTGAAGGTTTAGTGCGGACTCTATGGGCTGAATGGTCTTTTTCTGCACTGCAGGGATACTTTGATATTCTGTTTAGAGCAAGCATGAGCTGAATTTGCCAGATACTGCTTTCTCAACATCTAGTTTGTTTGGCAAGTTTGATCAGACACTGTACACGGTGGCACAGTGGTTAGCACTGCTGCCTCACAGTGCCAGAGACCTGGGTTCAATTCCCACCTCAGGCAACTGTCTGTGTGGAGTTTGCACATTCTCCCCATGTCTGTGTGGGTTTCCTCCGGGTGCTCCGGTTTCCTCCCACAGTCTAAAAATGTACAGGTCAGGTGAATTGGCCATGATAAATTGCCCGTAGTGTTAGGTGAAGGGGTAAATGGGTCTAGGTGGGTTGCTCTCCGGAGGGTCGGTGTGGACTTGTTTGGCCGAAGGGACTGTTTCCACACTGTAAGTAATCTAATTTAATTAAGGAGGTGAGTTCGGCCATCAATAAGACACCATCCAAGACAAAACAGCTCATTACATCCACAAACATTCACTCTCTCCATTACCAAAGTTCAGTAGCAATAATGTGTACTATCTGTAGGACGCATTGTATAAACTAACCATGGATCCTTAGACATCACTTTCAAAATCCGTGACCACTACCATCTGGAAAGACCAGAACAACAGATACGTGGGAAGACCACTCACCATCCTGGCTTGACAATATGTAGCCATTCCTTTACTGTCATTGGGTTGAAATCCTGGAACTCCTTCCCTAACAGCAAGTGGGTCTACTGACAGCATATGGACAGAAAGTCACCACCACCTTCACAGGGGTCACTAAGGGTGGGCAATAAATGTTAGCTCAGCCGGCCATGCCCACATGCATGCATGAAAGAGAAAATGCAAAGCATTTCCATTCTAAGTAGGATTTCGGTAAATGCCTCCTACCATTTGTTTTTGGCTTCATATGATGAATCCCATTGCTTTACTTATTTTCTCCTGAGATGATTCCTGCTGCCAATGATTTCTTAAAGTAAATGCTTCCCACTTTTTCCGCAGCCTTAATAGATTCCTAATGTTTTCTTCTATTAGACCTGGAATGCTTAAGTCTCTAAAATGCACTTTTATGGCTGTAGTTCTGGCATTGCAAACTTCCAGGTCTGTAGCCACATTTTAAATTGCTGCTGTGACACTTGATTTCTTTTATTGTAGCAGTGCCTCGTGGCCCTCACTTTCGACAACGCCTACTTTAAATTTGAGCTGTAAGTACATCTCTTACTTTGCAGCTTGCAGTTCTGTGCTGTCTTTTTTAAAGGTTGACTTTTTCCATCAGGCATTCGAACTGTACCCGTGGAGCCTCCAAAATCAGTTCCCTCTTGGGCTGAACTCAATTCAGGCCATACCCGAGGCTGAATTATCATGAATGTTGTGAACAATGGAAAGTTAGGAAAAACAGCAAGAGTTCAAAATTTGAGATCAAAAAGGTCAGTTCTCCGCTTTTGGTTTTCAGAGGAGTTGAGAATCTTGCAGATGAGCAAGGAGTTCAGGTAGTTCTGGAATTCCACGCGCAGCAAGATTTGGCTATAACGTTGCTAAAGAATTAGGAAATAGTATTTTCTAGAACACATACCTCCCTTGGCAATAGTGTGATTCCAGCGCATATGCCAAAGTCCACACCAAAATCTCTCTGCCATTTTGCGCATGAGCCAATGTCAGCTGCTGACAGAGCAGCTTCCTGTCAGAGGTACTGTATAGAGAGCAGCTTTCTTACTTTTTTTTTAATGTGCTGAGTTAAATTTACTTCTGTTTTGTTAATAAATATAACTTATACCTTCATTCAGGCTGTGCCATACTTTGCGTTAGACTTTTGGGTGATCTCTGAGTGATCATGAGTGATATGTTTTGCTGGTCAGGCTTTAATCCCACTTTTTCCATAGCCCCCATTATTTATATTAAACAATTTTCTATGAAGCAAGGTTTCACTGGAACACAACTACCAGGAGAACTACCCATATTTAGCCTAAGTGCATGCATGATCATCTCATTATTACCAAATCTCATCTCATTTATGTGTGAGTGACCATGCTCCCAAGGTACCAGAGAGAATCTAGACACTATTGGTACCTGATTTGAATGTCAGACTGGTTCCCTGGCAGCGACAGCTCACTGGCATGTTTTCCCAGAATCCATCTTGGCCAAGCTCCCCAATATTTCAAGGTACACCCCTTGGGCTGTGACTACCTCCGCACTGCAACGCCTGAGATTGGCATTAGCAGAGCACTAGCCTCATTGCATCATCAAGGAGGGCCTCTGAATCACTAATAATATAGCTTAGCAGCTCAATAATGCAGCCAGGCCACTCTGTGAGCAGGAACAGGGACCTGTCTCATTGCAACAGGGTGTATCTCCAGGGTGACAGCCTACTTTTGCTGTGCTTGCTCATGCTGCTTACAGCAGCTCTACCTTGTCTGTTTGCGCATTGCCACTTCATTTGGAACAAACAGGCCTGCAGTATTTCTGTCTTGCTTTACCCTTTTAATCAGATACAATGCCAGACAGTTTATTTTTGTTTGGCAGCATTGAATAGTCAATGGGATGGTTGTGTTGCTGTATAGCCAAGTCAAAGGAATACCATGTGCTAGTGGGTTAACACACTGCATCGCTATTTCAACCAGATGGTCAAGTCCAAAAGCTTAAAGGGAATAGTCCTTAGTCTAGTGGGTCTCACCAGTCAGTCAAGGGCAGCATCTGAAATCAGTTGACCACAGTTAGTTGGCCGCTTAGGGTGATCAGGGTCTGGGGTTCTGTGCCCAGCCCATCCAGCAATTGGGCTACAGTCAGTCTTCTAGGTCAGGACCAAGCAGTCCAGGGGATGCAGGTCGGTCAGCCAGGGAGCTGCATACTTGTCATTGATATATCAAGTCTGTCAGAGGACGGAGCTGTATCAGTCCTTGGGGTTGTGTACTAAAAGTCAAGAGGTGCTTTATCAGGAGTCAGGCCTGTGTAGGGGAGGTTGGAGCATCAAGTGTGGGTTTGAAGGCAGTATTCTGGGGTACAGAGGGGAAAGTCCCTAGAAATGGGCAGCTCTGGCTTTAAGTGCAGAAACTCTGGAGTTTGGAGGGCATGGCATCTTTCAGGATAGGGTGTCATCAATGGTGATCACCATCTTTCCTTCAATGGGGGCTGTCAGTTAACACTAATGGAGGAAATCACTACGAGGCTGGATTGAGGTGACAAACAGTTAAATTGATGCGAGGGAATCCGGCTGCGAAAAGTGATTTATTGTTTGTTTAAAATCCCCACAAAAGTGAACCAACCCATGGGGCTTCACAATCAATACGACCAGTGCTGCCCATTCCACAGACTGGATTGGTTTGATGAGTTCCTTTGTTTTCCAACCTCCTGATTTCTGCCTCTACTTTTGCCTGTAAGGTAAATCGCTCTGGGCAGACCTTGCGGAATCATGGGATTGTTTCTTAATCAAAATGCAAGGTGGCCTTGGCTCCTTTGACAGTCCCTAGGCCTTCCTGAATAAACTTCCAGGTGTTTAGTTGGGACTTCACTCAGGCAGCCATTTTCTAATCGAAAACTTTCAGTGAGTTTTTTTCTACCAATTTTGCCCCACCAAGCTTAGACCTGAGCCTTTTACTACAATCAGTGGGAATGCAACTGGCTGCGTCTCATAACAGAGCAGAACTGAAGTTGTAACCTTAATCTGTGAATGTTCCCAGGTACAGGTTCTCAGTCTAGCTGAAGTCTTGTGCAAACTTAAGGGTTAGGATTTTGTTTAATACTGGTTCTGCGATCACTGAAACAGCCGTGTCGGTATTGACCTCCATTAGATCCACAACATTTAACCAGACATTTATTTTGATTGGTTCTGATTTGGATGTTGCTAAGTAAATTAACTGTTCCAAACCAGATGTAGGTGAGCTTTCCAGGGCGTGCGCTCTCCTGGATGTCGGCCAATGAGTTCTCTTACTCCATTTAGATCTAGTGGAATTATTTGGTTATCTTGAGTCTGCATGCCAGCAGCAACTACAATGGCTTGCCAGCCCAGATCCTGAAGAAAATTTTAACCATTTGGCCAATACTTGGCTTTGTTTTGGGGTTTTGCTGTGGGCTGACCCTCTGTTCAGGATATGTCCTGAATGAAGAGATGCGATTTTCTTCACTCAAATGGTGTTCACCAAGCTCAGATGGATTGGCGAGGGTGTCCACTTCCATCATATCCTGTAACTCGTATGCACCACATGCCACATTTTTAATTATAAAGCTAGTTGAAGTGCCTGTTTGAAATCCAGATGAGCTTTAGCTAGTGGGCACTTTTGCATGGTTACATCATTAATCCTATATATGATACATTCCCTCAGCATCTCATTAAGGGTTAAACCAGTCACATGTCTCTGCCAGTCATCCTAAACTGGTCAAAAATCCCAATACAGATTCCCTAGGTTGTCCGATAGTTGAGTAAAACCGATAGCATCTTAGAATTAGAGGAGGCTTGGGTCATAATATTCTTTAATTACACATGTCAGCTCTTGAAAAGTTTTAGTATGTGGTGCCTCAGGAACATTAAGGTCTTGTAACCAAAAAAAGCTGTGGGTCCACAAACTGTCAGGATAGTTTATTGTTGGTTTTCATCTGCCCCAGTGTCATTTTTCATGGGGAAAAAAACACATTCTTTCCACGTACTGGGCCCAGTCCCCAACAGCAGATTCAAATCAGTCCAGCTTCTTAAAAAACCACATGTCTTGGAAATGCTTAACCCAATTCAGCCAAGGCTCCCTGATTAGACAAGGTTAACAGCACCAATGAGGGAACTCATATCCTATGAGGTCCACTTGGCTGACCTTGTTACAATCACTACAGAGACAGTGACTGTAATACAAAAAGGAACATGAAGATTGGAGACTCACTTAGACTATCAGGTGAGGTCTGCAAATCAGTGTCTTGAGAGTGATCTGTAAAGTCTTCCATCTCCATTCAATTGTCAGCTGTCCAATGGAGATGAAAAATGGTTGTATTCACCAACATGCTGAATGGTCTATTCTGGTCCCTGGTTTTTGTGATGCTGCCTTCCATGTTTAATGTGGGGTGGTGTGGGTAATGGGGATAACATTCTAGTAATCCTACCATATTTACAATCTCACATAGTGTTTCTGCAACTTGACATATGGTGCACATATTGGAAAAAGGATAACAATTCAAAAATCCATATCTGGGCTCTTCCTATTGTCGGGGTGGGGAGGGGGGGCGGGGCGGTGGGGAGGTGTGTTGGGTTTGTTGGTGGTCTCCATGCTGCACTGCATGGAGAACTATGAGAAACTATCATTTGTGTATAAAGTTAAAAATCACACAACATCAGGCAGTTATAGTTCAACAGGTTTATTTGGAACCAGTAGCTTTAGGAGTGCTGCTCCAAAAGCTTGTGCTTCCAAATAAATCTATTGGACCATATATCCCTAGTATTGTGTAATTTTTTAAACTTTGACCAGCCCAGTCCAACCTCAGCTCCTCCACATCATATCATTTGTATGTATGTTGTGACTTCATGCTGCTTACATTAATAAGGAGCAGTTCCAATTCTCCTCAGACAGTTTTAGTAGGAGCGCCACCAATGAATCCAGCCACAGCAGGGGTCTCTGCGGCTGTGCATGCTGCATATTGATGGCACGGATTAACATGGAACACTCTTACCAGCAAGTCCAGGAGCAGCACCAACTCCCAGCAATGCCGAACTTGCCTCTGCATGAAGTGGTTGCAGCTGAAATTCCCCTCGATGTGGAGGAGGTGCAGGAGGCACAGAGTCTATTATCCGCAGTGTGACCTCCTCCACATGGGCAAGGCACAATGGTGCCACAGACTGAGGAAGTCGCAGTATGGCATCACAGGTCTGTATCATCTGCTGGAGCACTCCAGATGCAGAGCACTACGGACTGTGTGCACACTGCATTAAGATCACCATATCAGGGTGCAGCCACATTATTAATAAGAAAAGTCTGTCTCAAGGTCATCTGTGATTATCAGAACCATTCTTAGAAGCCTGCTTCAGGTGTCCTAGAAGCTGCCATATTGCCCAGTTCCTTGGGAATTCTTATGTTCCTGCCAGTCTTCAAGGGCCAGATGCCATACAAGTTGCAGTTTGTGCCAGTTACCACTGACCCAGACATTCAAGGTGTCTGAATTTTCAGCCATGTCCCCTCAATACTTGGGACCATAGACTGCACATGTCAGGTGAACAGAGTTCCCTGGCATCATTCAGTCCAATTCCTGAGCAGGAAAGGATTTCACTCCCGCAGCATCCTTCTCAATGGCAACCTCAGGTTAAACGTTCTGCAGGTGTGAGCCCACTGTCCAGGGAGCTGTCATGATACTTACACTCTCCCAGGTCCCTTGAATGTTCAATTACTCACAATCTACTGGGCTGACTCATGAATGATAGGGTATCCTTAGAAGATGCAGCTAATCATCCCATTGTGAAACCCTCTGATTGATGTTGAACTGTGCTACAATTCTCCACCTGCATCCTCCAGGCCCATCACTGAGCGGCCTACTGGCCAGCTGAAGATGGACTTATTTCCATTGCCTGGATTGCTGAAGAGCAGCAATCTACTACTTTCCAGACAGGGTCTCCTGAATGCCCTTCACAAGCCAGCTCAATAAACAAGAGAAGGACTTCAGGAATGGGAGATGGACCAGTCTCCTGACTTCTCAGAGTCTGACAGAGATACTAATGAAGCCTACATTGATAGTGAGGTTACTGAGGGAGGCTGGCTGTAGTCAGATAAGGAGGCAAGCCTGAAAAAGTCTAGTTTGGGGGCTAAATGAATATTAGTGGACTCTCAGAATTATTGGCAAATGAGATGGTCCTGCCTTCAAGGAAGTTCTTGTTTCTTAAGTGAAAGCATTAAGATACTCTGATGGTCACTGATTGTCATTGAGTTTGTATCCTTTGCACCAATAAGCTTCTGTTCAGTTTCCTGGCCAGAGCTTTGCAGGATTACCATGCTTACATAACTGAAAATTTTATTTGCAAGGGCATCCATTTTCTCAAAGAGGTGGAGGGGCTATGCTGATAGACTGGCAAAGGCACCCAGTATTTCCGATACTGATTGAAAAATTTGGGCCATCACACATTTTCATCTTGCTCTTTTCAGGACATTTTTCAAGAAATGCCAATGAAATGTAAAAACACCATTTAATAACTAGAAGACAGTTATCTTTGGCCAGTGGACTTTGTTAGAAATGTTGCTAAGGAAAAAGCACCCGTTGGATGCTGACAGTTAGCTATCAAACTACCTTCACTGCCAGTCCTACAGATTCACACAATATAAGATTA
Source organism: Hemiscyllium ocellatum (assembly GCF_020745735.1). Classification (NCBI taxonomy): domain Eukaryota; kingdom Metazoa; phylum Chordata; class Chondrichthyes; order Orectolobiformes; family Hemiscylliidae; genus Hemiscyllium; species Hemiscyllium ocellatum. The sequence continues at coordinate 28,968,819 of NC_083431.1, forward strand.
GCCTTCTCAGCAACCTCATAAATAGAGACTCATCCATTTGTTCACCTTACAAGTTTGCTACTAAATTAGAGCACATCAAAGCCATTTTGCAGGGTAATTATTTCTCACTGTGCATCGTGCAGACTCACACATATCTCTAAGGCCATCACCTTTGCTCCTAAAAATTACCCAAAATACTTCAGACTACTTTGGATGGGATGCTGCTATCAAGCCATAATGACATTCTGCTACAATAACATGCAACGGTATATGAATTTCAGTATCAATATGACTCCAGGCATGCGGGTAACACAGGGATCCCCAATTTATGAACGTTGACTTACAAACACTCATACTTATGAGCGCAATCCATACAAGAGTGTGTTAAGAAAAGTTTTAAAGATCCAATATATGAACATTTCCTCTTACTAACAAATGTCTATTTTACATTGTCCTGCATCGTGTTCTGAAATGTGTACAAAGTGATTCAAAAATGGAACTTGTTTTGCAATCCGGAGGCTGCCTGTATGTCCCAAAGAATGATGAAACATATCAAACAGTTTGTCTCTTCAGGTGTTTGCAATAGACAAGGTACTGAATGTACCAAATCATCCTGCGCTTGGATAATTCATACGTACTGTGCAACATTTGATGTGATTTTGTGACTGGGCAACATTCTCCATGGCAGCACCTCTAAAAATCAGAGTCCATTTGTCAATTAATCACACTCTTTTTCTCATATAGTACAACATTCCATTTTATCTTTGCATTGATATTTCTTGTGAATTGTCCTAATGAGTGCAAGATGGAAAATTTTGATAAAATGTGTCTCTATTCAATAATACTCAGGTTCTGTACTATCAAACGACTGTTTGAAAACTTATGTTCTTGTTGGTGGAAGCAGAGATTAAATCAAACTCAGTATGACTCTGTGGTTATAAGCATTGATTTCGTACAAAAGAGCTAATTTGTGGCTGGCAGCTAACATTTATTCCAAACCTTGAATACTTGCAAAAATCACACGCAACTTATTCTGTTTGCGTTCACCTTTTGCCAAGTAAACTAAAATTGTACTTTAAAAATTTCCGATGCATGGAATGACCTGTAGATGCTATGTAATAAAAGTTAATAATTAAATGCGAGAATTTCCTCAATTGCTTAAGCAGAAGAGTTGAATGTTTGTGAATGTTTACCTTTTGCTCCTGTCATCAGGCCATGGTAATGATTAATGGGAGTATCTTTTGAAATATATAAACAGTTTTGTACTACCTCATAGTAAGTTGCTCTTTCAGATATTTTAAAATAAGCATGAAGAATATTGAGATGTCCAACTCCATGGAAAAGATAAACTCCTTGAAGACAAGAAAAGCATGTGATGTCACTGCTCAAAGTGTTGAAAATGCTAATAAGAATGAAAATGCCCAAAATAGAGTGACTTGGACTCGAAAGATTGAGTTTACATTGGCTGGAATCGGCTATTCAGTGGGTTTAGGCAATGTCTGGAGATTCCCCTTCTTGTGCTATAGGAGTGGAGGAGGTAATTCTACTTTAATAATGATCGGATTAATATGTGATTCTGAGATTTCCTTTGTGATGCCGAACAATTAACTTTTCAGATATTATGGGTGTGAAAGCCCCTTAATTACTACTTATTTAAATACAGTTCTGTAAGGACTTATTAATCGTTTTGTTTGTTTGAACTATTCTTCAGTTACACTGATGACAGACATTCATTCATTACTTTCAGTGAAAATCCTATTTGAACTCAAAATACAATGAATTAACAGCTGAAATAAACCACAACTTAGATGTATACAGCATCTATTCTATCATAAAATATCCCAAACTGCTTCACAGGAGCATTATAAACAAAAGTTGATGCTGATCACATAGGGGATTATTGGAATAGGTGACCAAAACTTGGCGAAAGATGTTGGTTTTGAGCAATATCTCAAAAGAGGAGATGGAGAAAGTTAACAAGGGAATTGCAGAGTTTGGGACATCAGTCAATGAACATCAGGGGTACTCAATTTACCAGAATTAAAGCAACTTGGTATATCTCTGAAAATGGGGGTGGATGCATTCACAAGATTAGTGTTGAAACTAAGAAAGACAGGCAATGCAGGACAGGACTGAGCCAAGTTTTCACAAACTTACAAGCAGTTGTTTACGGAGGTACACATTATGTATCATGCACTTCCAACCCACTAACCCCAGTTTAGGTATCAAGGTATACACAGGGGCTGGTGTCGCCCAGTGCATGTAGACAGGGGTGACACTTATGGAAGACCGCATGTTTTGGAACATAGAATGTTGGATTCCAGCCAGAACGCATTGGAATAGTCAACTGTAGAAGTAACAAGGTCACAGGTAAAGGTTTCAGTAACAGACGGGCTGACGTAATGACAGAGTCTGACAATGTTATGGAGGTGGAAATGGACAGTCTGAGTGATATGTGTGACTGCAAGCTGTACTGGGGATTGAATATAACACCATGGATGCAGTCTCATTCGGCCTCAGAGAGTTGCCAGATGGCGGGTGGAAGTCAGTGGCTGGGAAATTGAGTTTATCACAGGTATTGAAACCCATAGCTGTGATCTTGCTAATATTCTAAAAAGGAAATTTATGCTCATGAAGAATTACAGACAAGCAGCAGAGGGGATGAGAGAAATGTATAACATAATATGTTTTTACACACATATATATAATATATAATGAAAAACATAAATTGTAATATACAGTTGGTCTCCCACCATCAGGATATAAAGGATTTCTCCTGGGAGGAGCTAACAGGTTCGATATGTGCTCCAGTGCCATACCAGTTCTGCACTTGTTGCCAGGACTGTGTGAGAACGTTTTACTAGCTGTATTATGAAATTACTTTGAAGTTGTACCTGATGTCTCACACAAGACCATCAATAATATCAGATGGAATACAATGGTTGAGTGTTCTGGCTCTTTCTCTTCCATGTGTTCCTTGAATGAATTAATTACAGATCAATGTGCTCAGAGTTATAATTTGCACTCTGAGCACGGTGAAGGAATGGAATATTTATTTTTTCCCATCTATACTTAATGGTGTCAAATTAAGAATTGATTTAAAAATGAGGTATGTGTCTTATCCTTTTTACTTGAAATTCAGATTAATAGGTTCCCTTCCAGTTCAAAGGATTCGGAGGTGACTGATGTGTTATGCAGCAAGGTCTATGCCACCAAAGAATTGTATCTAATCTTTAAATATTTTGTTTGAGGTTTTACAGGTGCAGGTTGAATACAGTCTATAATCTGCCTATTGCCAAAGCCAAAGAGGCTTGTCTATCTATTTGGCATCCTGTTGGTACCAGCCTATACTTGCAAAGTCCAAAGCAAAATGTTTATAAATCAGATGTAATTCTCTGATGGGCCAACATTTGCTGACTAATATTGAGTGCGCTAGTAGCTATCCTATTCAAGATATCAATTAAGCTCATGGCTGATTTATTCTTACTGGGTGCAACATAAATTCATATGCAGGGATCCACTCTCTGTGAACAAAAGGAATACATTTAATCCATGTGTACCTGGAAGATTGGAGGGCCTATAGTTCACAAATATCTCCATGGCAATGGTTCATCTAATTAATCAACGTACCAATCAACAACTTTTTTCTTATACAATGTACATTATTTTGTTTGCTTGGATTTGGGCATTGTTGCATTTGTCCTGATGAATGCAAGACAAAATGTTTCAACAACATAGCTCTTCTATGCAACGCACTTATGTGCTGTTTATTCAAATGAGGATTGTTGGCACACTACTGTGGGCAATGGGGGCTGCTTTATTGTCATTTTGTTACATTGTCAGGTGGATAGGGGACTGAAGAAATGTCCTTTCATGGTAAAATGGGAGCAAAGATCGTAAGCCTGCATACTCTTTCGCAAAAGAATGAGTTCAGTCATGAGGGATGCTGTGAAGGGTGGTACAGTGGCTCAGTGGTTAGCACTGCTGCCTTACAGTGCCAGGGACAGGGGTTCGAATACAGCCTCAGGCAACTGTTTATGTGGAGTTTGCAGGTTTTCCCCGTGTCTACATGGGTTTCCACCAGGTCCTCTGGTTTCCTCTCACAATCCAAAGATGTGTGGGTTAGGTGAATTGGCTGCACTAAAATTGTCCATCATGCGTAGGTTAGGAGTAAATGTACAGGAGTAGGGAAATGGGTCTGGGTGGATTATTCTTTGGAGGATGGGGATGAACTTGTAGGGCAGAATGGCCTGTTTTCCCATGTAAGGATTCTATAAAGACAAATACAGACTGAGATGCTTTTAGTCCATCCTTCGCTATTCATCCTCAATGTAAACAGAATATAGGCTTTGTACATGAGGAATTGAAATCCTACTTTACTGCTGTTGTTAAGTTATCTACATAAAGATAGTTAATATAATTTTCACACTATATATGTTCCAATACTCTTTTTCCAGTTCATCTTTTGACTGAAATCTTTATATAACATCTGCCAAGTTAATTGTCTTTTTGTTGTTTCTCAGACTGCACCTAATCCGTTTTCTCCCCCTCTGGTTAGAAGCAGTTTCCTTGCAATACATTCTTTAAAAAGATCAAATTTCGCGTTGTACATGTAATGTGCTTTGCTTTCTGCAACATTTTGCAATTTAAATGTTTGGAGGAACATTTCCACAGAACATTCTTAAGTTAAGAAGTTGCTTCTAAAGTTCTGCACTCTGGATGGTTCTGAAATGATTACTTCAGTAACCATTCTCATGAAAGATTACTCCTGAAAAGTTAATGTCTGGGATAATCTACTTGCTGCACAATTTTCATTTGCGTAACAATGTTGTATTTGGAGTGAAATTGCTTGATTAGAGAGAATGGGTTCATTGTTGCTAGACATATGGGTTTACAGAATTGTCATCTAAGTGGCACACAGTTTAAATGACTACACAATCTAATTTTCATAGAATAATAGAATTATAGAATCCCTAAAGTTGGAAGCAGGCCATTTAGCCCATTGAGTCCATACTAACTCTCCAAAGGGCATCCCACCCAGACCCACATCCTACCCTATTTCTGTAACCTCGCATTTACCATGGCTAACCCACCTAGTCTGGACATCCCTGAACACAATGGGCAATTTAACACGGCCAAGAAACTGGAGGCACTCGGAGGAAACCCAAATAGACACGGGGAGAATGTACAAATTCCACACAGACAGTCTTCCTAATCTGTAATTGAACCTGGGTCCCTGGCGCTGTTGCTTGGACATTGTTTCTATTTAAAATACTCAGGAATGGGGTTATGGACACTTAATATAGTTTCTGATCATTGGCAACTGGAGGCCAGAATCAAACTATGGAGAAATACAGAGGGAGAGGTACAAAAGTTGAATTCTGAGATGGGGAGATATCAGCAGAGAAAAAGAAAGAACACATTTGAAAGGGGAAGCTAAGGTCAATTTACTTCTCCATATCAAATTAATAAAGTTATGCATTAACCAAGGTTAGGCATTTGATCTGTTTTCAACTTTTGTATCACGCACAACATTCCATCCGTGGCACATGGTCAACATTCTGTCAATGTACCTTTTGAATTTTGTCTCAGCCACAAGTAGAAAGCAGACAAAGGTAAATCCACTTCAGCAAAAGAATCAAACAACTTTTTAATCAGAAGTCAAATATTTACTATTCCACTAGCAGTTAGTTCCATCCATTCAGTTGTAAAATAAACAAAGATTTGTCTTGCAAAAGCTTCAATAATGGAGGGTTCTGTGCAGTTGGAGTCATATAGTCATAGAGTTCTACAGCATGGAAACAGACTCTTCAGTCTAAGTCCATGCCAATCAGATATCCTAAATTGATCCTAAAAAAAGTCCCATTGGCCAGCATTTGGTCCATATTCCTCTAAACCTTTCCTATTCATATATCCGTCCAGGTGCCTTTTAAATACTGTTATTGCACCAGCATCCACCACTTCCTCTGGCAGCTCTTCCAAACACGCACCACCCTATGCCCCTTATGTCCATTTTATATCTTTCCCCTCTCACTTTAAACCTATGCCCTCTAGTTTTGGACTCTGCCACCCTAGGAAAAATTGACCTTGGCTATTTAACCTGATGAAGGGCTTATGCTCGAAACGTCGAATTCTCTATTCCTGAGATGCTGCCTAACCTGCTGTGCTTTGACCAGCAACACATTTGCAGCTGTGATCTCCAGCATCTGCAGACCTCATTTTTTACTTACTTATTTAACCTACCATGTCCTTTATGATATTATAAATCTCTATAAGATCATCCTTTAGCCTCCAATGCTCCTGGGAAAATAGTCCCAGCCTACTCAGCTTCTCCCTGTAGCTCAAAACCTCTAATCCTGACAATATCCTTGTAAATCTTTTCTGAACCCTTTAAGTTTCACAACTTCTTCCTGTAGCAGGGAGACAAGAATTGAATGCAGCATTCCAAAAGTGGCCTGACCAATGTCCTGTACAGTCACAATATAGCATCCCAACTCCTTTACTCCATGCACTTATCAATAAAGGCAAGTACCAAATGCCTTCTTCACTGTACTGGCGGAAATAGGTACTGCAGATGCTAGAGATTAGAGTCAAGATTAGAGTGGTACTGGAAAAGCACAGCAGGTCAGGCAGCATCCGAGGAGGAAGAAAATTGATGTTTTGGGCATAAGCCCTGCCCAAAATGTCGATTTTCCTGCTCCTTGAATGTTGCTTGACCTGCTGTGCTTTTCCAACACCACTCTAATTTTCTTCACTATACTATCTTTCTATGGCTCACCTTCAAGGAACTATGAACCTGCACTCCAAGATCTCTTTGTTTGGCAACACTCCCCAGTACTCTATCATTAAATGTTTAAGTCCTGATCTGATTTGCCTTACCCAAATGCAAGACCTCACATTTATTCTGAATTAAACTCTACCTGCAAGTCCTCAGCCCAATAGCCAATCTGATCAAGGTCCTGTTGCACTCTCAGATAGCCTTCTTCACTGTCCACTACAGCACCAACTTTGGTTTCGTCCGTAAACTTACTAACCAATCCTCTTATACTCATATCCAAATCATTTATATAAATGATAGAAAGCAGTGGACCTAGCACTGATCTTTATGGTACACTTTTGATCACAGGCCTCCAGTCCGAAAAACAAACCTCAACCTTCTATCTCCTATCTTCAAGCCAATTGTGTATCCAAATGGCTAGCTTTCCCTAGATTCCATGTGATCTAACCTTGCTAACCAGTCTACCATAGAGAATTTAGTAGAATGCCTTACTGAAGTCCATATAGACAACATTCACCACTCTGTCTTCATCAATCTGCTTTATCACTTCTTCAAAAATCTCAATCATGTTAGTGAGACACAATTTCCCACGTACAAAGCCATGTTGACTATCCCTAATCAGTCCTTCCCTATCCAAATACATGTAGATCATGTTCCTCAGAATCCCCTCCAACAAATTACCCTCCACTGATAGCAGTTCACCAGTCTACAGTTCCCTGGCTTTGCTTTACCCACTTTTTAAAAATAATGACACCGCATTAGCCACTCTCCAATCTTCCAGCACTTCACCCATGACTATCAGTGATACAAATATCTCAGCAAGGGGCCCAGCAATCAGTTCCCTAGCTTCCCACAGAGTTCTGGGAACACCTAATCAGGTCCTGGGGATGTATACACCATTTTGAGTTTTAAATCATCTAGCACCTCTTTCTCTGGAATTAATTTCTTTTAATTTAGAATGGTAGGGTTGAAGGAGTTTAACCTATAGGAATGGTATGCCTAGATGTAACTGTTATGTATTTGTAATGCCAACTCCTGGCAGCCCATAATTGGGTTAGAGTGCAGCTACCAATCTTCCTTTCTATACTGTGCCTTAGCGCCTGGCAGTTAATGGGGATGGAGAAGGAGCGAGTGGTGAGTCTGATCAAGAAGAAGCACTTGTCTTAACAACAAGGTATAGTTTATTGTATGATTTCAATAGCTGCAAGCACATTGGCTAGTTAGGTAAAATTACTAAGACTATCAGGAGCAAGAGATCACATGTCTGACCCCAACATGATCTTAAGTTAGACTCCTTGATTCTCCACCAAACGTTGTGTTGGTGTCCAAGATTAACCCTATCAGAACCATTAGCTTTTACAACAATAACCTGTTGCAACATAAGCTGCCTGACATTGTCCCAACACCACACTGTGTCTTCCTATGCATTATTTTCTGATGTAAACTGAAAGGATCGAATGATGTTTCTTAAGCAAAAAATCCTGTATATTTCTCAAACATGTTCAAACATGATGCATTACCTTGAAGTGTGGTAGCTGTTCCTATAAAAGACACAACAAAATTCTATTTGCTCTCAATTATTTTAAACTTAAGTAAGTGTAATTATGCGGACACAAAAGCAAAGCAGTGTGAACTTGCAAGTTAGGTTAATGAATAGGTCAATAGAGATGCAGTGACAGATATTTCTGAGATACTTCAGAAAACACAGGAGGGAAAAGTTCCAATGAGGAAGTTAAATTACAAGAGAGGACCCAGCATCCATGGTTACTAAAGCAGTTAAAGATAGTCTCAAACTTAAAGAAAACATTCATAACTGTACAAAGATGGGTGGCAGTTAAGTAGATCGGATAGAATATAAAACAAACAGCAAAGATTGACTATTGGGCATTTAAAACATTCATGCAACTGACTTTTTGTCCCAGAATTTGAATTGAATTCAAATGTTACCATGTGCTCTGATGGCAAATTGTACCCATGTCCCCTGAAAGTCAGCCTGAGGCTCTCAGTTGCTAGTACAGTGACATTGCCATCACACCACTGCCACATCAATCTGGCAGCCTGAAAAAATGTGAAATTATCCATTCTGGAGGAAGAATTTAAAAAGGAAGCATACTATTTAAATAGTGATAGATTGCAGAGTTTTGAGATGTAGAAGCATCTGAGTATCTTAGTGTATGAATCACAAAATGCAACAATAATTAGAATAATTAGAAAGCTAATAGAATGGTATCGTTTACTACAAGGGGAGTTTCTGGAAAACCCATCCTCAATATAAAATGGAAGCAGAGTTTCTGAATATTTTCAAAGATGAGAATGATGGATAGATTCATGATAAGGGAGGGAGTAAAATGTTGTCAGGTATAGACAGGAATGTGGAGTAACCAGATCATCATGAAATAACCAATTATTGAATGGTGGAGGGCATTCAAGGCTCCTAATTCATGTGTGCACATGTCTGTATGTACCAATTAACAATCACAGAAAGAGACTTGCTTAGACTTATATTCCCTGATATTAATTCTTTTCATTTGCTTGAGAATAAAATAAATCAAGGCAACAGTTTTATATACTCAAGCTATGGAGCTTGACTAAGTTAATTGTTTATTTTGATCTCTGATTGCTGTTTTGATGCACTATTTTACTCTCTGGAGAAGAACGTTCTTATTTTATAGGGTTTTTTTCCCCAAATGAATACTGCACCAAAGCAAAACACCAATAATCACTGCTCTTCCACTATAGTGCATGTTGGGCTCTTGATAGCTTTCTGATTTGCGATGTTGGACAGGGAATGGGGTAGAAGACAATGAAATGTTCTGTCAGCCATGACTGGTGAGCTTAATGGCTCTACCTCTGGTACAGGCAACACAGTGGCTCAGCAATTAGCATTGCTGCCTCATAGCACCAGGGGTCCCAGGTTTGATTCCAGCCTTGGGTGACTGCCTGTTTGGAGTTTGCACCTTCTGCCTGTTTGCTCTGGTTTCCTCCCACACTGCAAGGATGTGCAGGTTAGATGGATTGGCCATTCCAAATTGCCCCACAGTGTTCGGCCAATTATTCAGAGGGAAATGGGCCTGTTTCCACACTGTAGGCAATCTAATCTAACTTTTAAATATGAAGATTTTGCAGTCATGTTTAGGTATCTTACACCTGAACATTTACATTCAGATACACAACAACAGCATCATTAAAGAAAGTTGGAATCACAAAAATAATGCAGCAAGTAAAGGAAATAAATAGAACAGATTTATTTTGCGAATATCAGTAAAGTCTGGTTCATTTTTCTAAATAATTTCGTATTTGTCCATCATAATTCCTAATGTACTCCTGTCAAAATTATTTGGAACATATTAGAAATATTAGAATAATCTCTTCAGCCTGACTTGGAGATATGTTCCTGGAAGTTGTTTGGTCTCAGTGAAATGTAATGTATAAAAAGCCTGGGGTAAAACTTTTCCCAGCCCCTGGGTGATGTGGGCAATGGAGAGACAATTGGGAAAATATGGCAAGAGCCGAAATATGGGATTCCTGACATTGAGAAAAAACACTGCAATCTTCCATCCAAGGTTCAAACAACAAGATGAGTCTCACTAGTGAGTGAGAGAGGTTTGTAGCATGCATTAACATCACATTAGCTATGCTCACCTCATTTACATGCAGTTTGCTATTCTACCAAATGGCAGCGAGAATCTAGATGGCAACAATCACTGACATAAAAGACAGAGCAGGAACCTGGCTATTTCAATTCATTGCTTAGCGTAATAGTGTCATAGAGATATATAGCATGGAAACAGACCCTTCGGTTCAAATCACCCATACGGGCCAGTTATCCTAAATTAAGCTAGTCCCATTTGACAGCATTTAGCCCATATCCCTCTACACCTTTCCTACTCATGTACGTACCCAAATTCCTTTTAAATGTTGTAATTGTACCTAGGACTACCACCTCCTCTGATAATTCATTCCATACACTCACCACACTGTGTGTGAAAAAGTTGCCCCTCAGGTCGCTTTAAATCTTTCCCATTCACCTTAACCTATGCCCTCTAGTTCTGGACTCCCCTATTCTAGGGAAAATACCCTATTTACCCTATCCATCCCCCTCATGATTTAGAAACTTCTATTTTATAAACTTCAACCTCCAATGATTCAGGGAAAACAGCTCCAGCCCTATTCAGCCTGTACTTATAGCTCAAACCCTCCAACCATGGCAACATCCTTGTAAATCTTTTCTGAACCCTTTCAAGTTTCTCAACATCCTTCCTAGAGCACTTGCTGCTCTCAGTCCTCCACTTTGGCCAGTAGTCCCCAGAGCTTCAAGACATGCCACATGGATAGTGATCACCTATATTCTTCATCTGTAGAGGTTGGCATAGAATGTTATACAGTTCAACGCTGCACTTTAGAGCACATCAACACCTTTGCATTGTAACAGTGTGGCCAGGGCACCTCGTGCAAAGCGATTAGAGCAGTGTTTATATCAGAGCCTTTCCCTCACTCTCTTAGCCCTCATTCAGGGCCTATTTGGCTGCTCACAGTATCCCCATTTTGCCTCATCATGCCTTTTTGCAGTTTGCTGCATCATTCAGAACATACAACCTCACCAAACTTCAGACTTGTCTTGACACATAGCACAGGTCTTCCTTTCTAACTCCAAAACAGAATTCCTGGTGCCTTTCCCAATTTCCCCTCTTTATTCTGGCTGCATGCCTTTCTTTTACTCTCCAATATTCTATACTTCTTTGGGTTTATAGTGTCAGCTCATCATTTTCAGCCATTCCTGCTGCTTGTCTTGCAGTTGTAGCCTTTGGGATTTCAACATGAGTACTGATTGCTAATGGTATTTTTTACATTTTTAAATTATTCTAAGAGAATAATTTCTCTCAGAACTTTATGTGTGGCATTTAATCCTGATGCTTGTATCCACCAGTTGAAATTCCTTTGCTTTACACTTCCAGCATAATTTTGCACAGGGAATTTTCCTAAGTTTTGGAATTTTTGCCTGCAAACACAGGTAACTAATGCACACCAAGAATGGTGGTGCCTAATCTAGAGATGCCTCCTCTGGCAGAGATACATAAATGTCATGGGCTTTACCTATCAATGTTCTCTGCATGGGCAGTTTGCTTCTGCTATTTTGGTTTGCTAACATTACAACTATCATAAAGAATGATTCGATATCCCTTTCCTCAAATTTCAGTGGGTTCTGTACAAATGTAAATATTTCCTTACTAGACTTTACATTATGCTAAAGGGTTTCTTTACAAGAATCTTCTCCTACAACTTCTCAGCTGGTATTCTTCAGCTGAAATTGAATTCTCACTAACTCAAGTGACTCACCACTTGGTGTACCCATTCCTTCTTGTTTTTTTCCAGCAAGCTGTGCACTGTCAGTACATTAATTTTCTCTGCCTTCTTAGCTTTACAGGTAATTCCACCTTTCACCTTTTTGTTAACTCCAACACCTTAGTGAAGACTTGGTAAACAGTCAGAAATATCTCCTCAGTCTGGAGGACCGTTTTTGCCTCTTTCAATGCTATCTAGTTTTATCGTGTGAGAAACCTGGTATCTATCCTCCTTAATCCTTACCAATTGGTTCTACTCCATGTTTAATTTCATGTTGTCCATGTTCAAAAATTCCAGTCAAGCTCCTAAACCATTGTCACAACCCTGATGGGATGAGAGGTCAGATAATCAAGAACCAATATCCCACAAGCCTTCACAAATGTATCACTGAGATTGTTTACCTGACTTTGACGGTAATCCGGACAAAATAAACTCCCAGAGTTTGAGAAAGACAAAGGTGTTTCCTTACAAAATGTGGACAAAAATTAAATTACTTGCAATCCAGAGCTCCTGGCTACCATTTGGAGACATCTGTTTGAGTCCCACTGTGGGAGATGTGAAATTTGAATGTAATAGAATTTTCAAATTAAAGTCTGGTCTAATGATGATCATGTAATCGTTGTTGATTGATGTATAAACCCATCTGGTTCACAAATATCCCTTAGGGAAAGAAAGTTGCCATCCTTATTTGATCTGGCCTACAGAGGACTCTACAGCAATGTGATGATTCTTAACTGCCTTGGGCAATTAGGGGCAAGAAATAAATATTGGCTTAATACCTACATTCAATGGATGAATATTAAGAAAAAGACAAACATTCTGCTCTCTTGAATGCATTCCTAGTCAATCACCAACTACACAAGTACCGTTTTTCATTCACATATTAATTGACATTGGTAATGGTCCTTTACTCCTTCAAGTTCAAAAATATGCAGGTTAGATGGATTTACCATTTTAAAAAAATGCCCCATAATGTCCAGGGACGTGCGGATTAGGTGGGTTAGCCATTGTTAAAAAATGTATGCAGGGTAATGGGGAATGGGTGAGGGATGGATCTAGATGGTATGCTCTTTGAAGGACCATGCAGAATTGATGAACGGAATAGACCTCTATGTCTTCATCCTTTCACAGCCCTGGTGGGTTGGTGGATATATGGAAAAGGGGCATAATTGTATTGTTGAACATATCACTTTACACATCGATGTTTATGGATCGAACATACTTGCTTTCTACACAGTGGATTGCAATTGAGGACAAAAGTCTGATTGAGAAACTTGCCCTACAATCATGTTCTTCAAATTGCCTTTACCAGTATTCCCTGCTCTACTCTCATGAGTTCACTACAGATAATGACCATAATAGATATTGAATGAATTACTTTTCTCTGAATTGAAGGAGCAAAGTTTAATGCATCAGAACAAAAAGAAGCTGAACATTGTGATTGTTAGATTGCAGTTCACTATCTGTAGTGCATACAACAATTATGGCATTGAGAAGTTTAAATGTAATTATAATGTTTGTTTACCACAGAAACCTAGCACAGAAATTAGGAGTTTGGTAAATTAATATAAATTTATGGAAAATAAAATGTAACATTCAGAGACAAACATTTGAAGCAAAATTGCTGCCAGGACAATACTGGAAGAGAACAGATTGATTGATTATAAAGTCTGTGTCTGTAGAATATGCATTTTGAACATCTAATAATTCACCTAAATCCATAAGTACAAATAAATCAGCTACCTCAAACAAATGTGAAAAATATATCACATTGTAACCAGATGTGTTTCCAGTTTTTAAATTGTTGGAATATTGTGTGCAATTCTGGTCTCCTTCCTATCGGAAAGATGTTGTGAAACTTGAAAGTGTTCAGAAAAGATTTACAAAGATGTTGCCAGGGTTGGAGGATTTGAGCTACAGGGAGAGGCTGAACAGGCTGGGGCTGTTTTCCCTGAAGCATCGGAGACTGAGGGGTGACCTTACAGAGGTTTACAAAATTATGAGGGGCATGGATAGGATAAATAGACAAAGTCTTTTCCCTGGGGTTGGGGAGTCCAGAACTAGAGGGCATAGGTTTAGGGTGAGAGGGGAAAGATATAAAAGAGACCTAAGGGGCAACTTTTTCACGCAGAGGGTGGTATGTGTATGGAATGAGCAGCCAGAGGATGAGGTGGAGGCTGGTACAATTGCAACATTTAAGAGGCATTTGGATGGGTATGTGAATAGGAAGGGTTTGGAAGGATAGGGGCCGGGCGGTGGCAGGTGGGACTAGATTGGGTTGGGATATCTGGTCGGCATGGACAGGTTGGACCGAAAGGTCTGTTTCCGTGCTGTAAATCTCTATGACTCATTTATTTGTTCCTTGTCCTCTCTTTTATTTTGCTCATTTATTCCTTTTTTTATTTAATCACTCTTCCTTCCCAGCCAATCAGAGGTATTGTTCTCCCGTTACTCATCTGCCCCTCCCTAAATCCGATCCCCTTTTCCCTCAACTTGGTACCTGCTACTAACTGTTAATCTTTAAAAGGTCATCACTGTTCAGAGCTAACTATTTCTCTTTCACCACAGTTAGAGCTTTAGATTACTGGAGGTTTCCAGCATGCTATGCTTTTATTTTAAATTACAGTTCCCATTCATTACAATTTAACAGTCTAGATATGACCTGCCTTCAGGTCAATCAACCGTATCGTCCATGCTTCACTTTCCTTTCAGACCTCAAGTGGTGAGTCACCATCTGTAGCTGACGTCTTCAGTCTTCTTCTCATCCAGGCTGGCTGACCATGCAAAAATACAGGTCTCAATTCTGCCATGCTCTACATAAACTCTCCCTCTCTGCCTAGAGGCATGAACTACTGAAATGTAAATCAATGCCCTTTACATCTTCCTTATGCCAATTAAATACTTGATTTCCATTAACCTTATCACTGCAACTTTTGAAACTCCTTTTGCTTTCTTCCTGTAGTTTTTTTTTGGCTCAGCTATGGTCTGTTGACTACTTGACTGCTTGCTTGCTTGAGGGGGGGGAAGCACCAGGGACTGAAATTTACCAGAAGCTGTTGAAGTGTTGTTTAGTCGAAGTGATTCTCTCTGTGAGCTCAAGTGAGGTATTTCCCAGAATTCTCTGCATATCATACCATATCTCTATGCCATCACACTCATGCTACCTTGGGATGGATTTACTTGTCATTGCCATGACTTTCGCTGCCAACTGTGAATAGCCATACACAGTGCACCCAGTGGGAGCAAAACTAAATAGAAAAGTTTCTGAGGGTAGGAATGACACTTCATTGGGAACAGAAGTTCCCATTCATAAATGTATTACCACTTTTCAGCATCACCTGTCTGATTGAATGTCACAGTAACTGCAGCTACAAGAGTCATGTAACGCAGGCTACTCATTCTTTCAGCCATACAATGTCTGAAGCTTATTGACACTCTTTCCCTAACACTCAGTGTAGCAAAATATCATGTCATTGTTCAGACTGACCACAGTTCATTTCCCTTACCAACTTGGAAGGATTGCCCCAACTGATGAATGACCAGGCCCCTGATTGATCTCTGTCTTACCATGGTTGACTTACTATGAGTCCTCTACCTCTGCTGTATTTGCAGGACTGACTGTGGCCAACTCACCACACTAATAATATGAAATCACTAATCTTCAGTGCCCAAGCACTGACTTACTGTGTCCAAAACAGTTGGACTGATGCTGTCTTAATATGCGAGTACCTCTTGACTGATAACAGTCACCGTTGGCTTGACTGAGGACTACTTCCCTTGGACTTTCGGACATGGGAACTTTGTTGAAGAACATTCAGTGTATTTACCTCACAAGCTGCTGGCAAATGGTATAGTTGTGACATCGATGTTTGTAAAACAACATGCCCACCAACCTCCCAATTCAAAAGAAAAGATAAAGGACTGTGGATGCTGGAAACCTGAAACAGAGCAATTCTGAAGAAGGGTCACTGGAATTGAAATGTTCACTCTATTTTCTCTCCACTGATGCTGCCAGACTTGCTGAGGTTTTCCAGTGATTTCTGTTTTGGACTTAACTATCATCACTGGCAAACAGGACAAAGCTACCTAGCTGAGGGTAGAAGTAAGGGTCTTATGTCTAAGTGTTTCCATTGAAACAAATTAAGTCATATTTGTTTAAAATGTTGGAAGTTGCATGGGAAGTCCATGGGATTTATAGGGGTTGGTAAGGGTGAGTTCAAGAAAAGATCTCATAAGGAAAATAACAAATTGTAACATTAGCTGTAACAATGAGACTGAAGGTAAACACTACAGTAAGTGTAGGAGAGATGAGTAAGGTCGATGAAACATCTTTCCTCAAAAGAAAAGGTAACTATTTTTCTTCAAATTATGCAGCTAAACCTATAACTATATTAATGAATACAGGAGCTTCTCAAACTCTTTTGCTGGGGAAGAACATAGTTTGTCCTACAGACAATGCATTGAAACCCAAAGTTTTAATAAAGGGGATAAGTGGAGAGTATGCACCCATTCTGTTGTACAAACTGTGACATATTGTCCAGAACAATGGCAGTAGGAATTGTTGAGAAATTACCTGTGGATGGAGATGACTTATCCTTGGATAATGATTTAGCCAGAGTGAAAATTACAGCTTTCCTCATAATCACATCAAGTCCAAGGGAGGTTAAAGGGATGGGACAGTGACAGAAACAAGTTCTAGCTATTCTTCCATCATGGGCGGTGATCAAAGCAATATCTATACAAAATAAGTAACCAAAAAGATCAAAATAATACTTCAAATAAATGTTGGTGTAGCTGAAATTGTACTTTCAATATATTCTAACAAACCTACTCAGCAACCTTATTATACACCTCTAAAACCCAGGTGTCCTAGGGAAGAGGTAGGGACATTATCATTGTGCCACAACAGCCCTTACCTGAGGATGTTTTCAAGGATGAGGATAATTCAACAACAAGTATTTGGTCAATCTTTTTAAATTGAGGCTCACAAAGCAGATCTGCTGAAGTTAAACAACTTAACAGAATGAACCCACACTGAAGTTGAGACTGAAGATGTTTTTATGTTAAAAATTAAATTCTGATTAGAAAGTGGAGATATCCTCACAGAAGTGCAGGTGAGAAATCAATTTTTTTTGAAAAATCAGTTGCTATCATCAAGGTATCATAAGGAAATATTGGGATGAGTGCATCAAATTTCTATGTTAGAGTCATAGAGTTATGGAGTCATAGAGATGTACAGCACAGAAACAGATCCTTCAGTCCAACTTGTCCATGCCACCCAGGTATCCTAAGTTAATCAAGTCCTTTTTGCCAGCATTTGGTCTATATCCCTCTAAACCCTTCCTATTCACATACCCATCCAGATGCCTTTTAAATATTGTAATCGTACCAGCCTCCACCATTTCCTCTGACAGCTCATTCCATACATGCACCACCCTCTGCATGAAAAAGTTGTCCCTTAGTTCTTTTTTATATCTTTTGCATCACACCCTAAACTTATGCCCTCTAGCTTTGGACTCCCCTACCCTGGGGAAAAGACCTTGGCTATTCACCCTATCCGTGCCCCTCATGATTTTTTAAACATCTAGAAGGTCACCCCTCAGCCTCTGATGCTCCAGGGAAAATATCCCCAGCCTATTCAGCCTCTCCCTATAACTCACATAGGAATGTAGGAACATGTCCACATCTAATCAAACTAACATTTTTAATACCCATACCAGTTTTAGAAGAACTATTCATGAGATTGTGGTAGACTGAATAGGACCATTACTGAAAATTAAAGCAAAACATCAATACATCCTATAAATTTGGAGAGGAGAATCAATTTCCAAAAGTTGTGCCTTTGATGACAATTGCAGCTGAAGTAATGATACATTAATTAGCTCAGATTTTAACTTGTTAATGAACTAACAACAGAAATACAATTGGATCTAAGTCCTAATAGGGTGACACAGTGGCTCAATGGTTAGCACTGCTACCTCACAGCTCCAGAGACTCAGATTTGAGTCCAGTCTTGGGTGACTGTCTGTGTGGAGTTTGCACATTCTCCCTGTTTCTATGTAGGTTTCCTCTCGGCACTCTGGTTTCCTCCCACTGTCCAAAGATGTGCAGTTTATGTGAATTGGCCATGCTAAATTGCCCATAGTATTCAGGGATGTGTAGGTTAGGTGCATTAGTCAGGGGTAAATGTAGAGTAATAGGGTAAGGGTGATAGTAATAGGTCTAGGTGGATTACTCTTCAGAGGGTCAGAGTGGACTTGCTGGGCTGAAGGGTCTGTTTCCATTCTGTAGAGATTCTGATTCTAATGTTGTGTCTTAATTTTTTCAGAACATAAGCAATTTGGATATTAACAGTTCGAATCACTACATAATATCCACGAACCCACAATGCTTTGGAGAAATACCATCAGATTCTCAAGACAATGATCAAGGCATATTGTTACAAATACCCACAGGATTGGGATAAATGATTGGATTTTTTTGTTGTTACTTGCAACCAGAGATTTTCTGAATGAACCCAAGTAGTACAATCCATTTGAATTGATCTATGGAAGATCAAGTAAGGTTTTTTAGGAAATTGAAGGAAATCTGCAGAAATATACCAGTATGATGTGGATGGAGGTGACAAAGACCAATAAAATAATACCCATGTCAGGGATATTTACTCAATCGGTTTAGATATGCTGGAATAGGCTGCTGGAGAAAGTGGGGCTTTAATCACTCAGAAATAGGCACATTTCTACACAAGCCCTCATGAAGAGTTGTCTCATTTAGATTGTGTAGAACAAGCTAAGGTGGAAATGAAGATGAAATACATGCTAGAAAATCACTTGATTGACCCATGCCATAGCAATTGGAGCTCACACATGATTTTATTTCCTAATGTGGCTCCCTTGCTACGAGCTCTCTAGTGGCACAGTGGCAATGTCCCTATCCCTGGAGCAGGATGCCTAGGCTCAAGTCCTATCTACTCCATAGGTGGGTAATAACATCTCTGGAATGGTTTGATTGGGGGAAACCTCCTCTTCACTTTTGATGATCTGCCCAAAAATTAGCCATTTGAAGGATATGAATAATTTATTGGTGGTGGTCAGTTGGTTTTAAAAAAATCACGAGCGATTAATGATGAGGGAGGAAAATAAACAACTAGATCTTGCAAAGTCAGCAGAAAAGTAAATACAGTAAAATAAACAGATTCATATTCAATCACTTAGTTAGAAGATCACATTGATAGAGTCAGTAGTGTTTCAGTCCTCACTGTAGGAGCGAGATTCCCCCGACTGGAGTCAAAGACACAGGAGGTGGATGGGATACATGACTCTTATTCGAGCAAACACCAGTTAAGGCAGGGAGATGGCCAAAGGATCTTCCTTGAATCAGGCTTTGATGTGAAGCTGCATTTGTTTAATATTACATTCCATGAGATTGCAATCCTGTTGCTATAAATTCTGTGTCATATGATTCTGCTGCACAACCACCTGATGAACAAGCAGCGCTTCAAAAGCTAGTGCCTCCAAATAAACCTGGTGTTGTGTGATTTTTAAATCCATTTTGTGTTACAATGATCATACACAACATGGTTACTGTACCACCCCTTCTCTTCTGTAGGACCAATCTTGTAAAATGTCTGATCAATGATGGGCACTCCCATGGACAGCACTAGGTTATTTTTTTTTAAATGATGTTTAACAATCATTGTAATCTTGAGGCCTTGTCATCTTTTTACATTGCATTCCAAAGCTTCTGGATGTCATCTTTCATGCACGTGTATCTCTAAGGAGTGCTTAAATTCTATTGTCCATTGTACTGGCTATCAATTATCAAATTCCATTAACCGTTTTAATATATTAAAAAACCCCACTGATTCTGTTATAAAAACTTAATGTTAATATTTATTATCAATTTTACAATTATTTCTATTGCTAACTTTTTTTTAGCTAAAATACACCAGGCATCTCTTTAATGTTTTACAATTAAGTTGAATACTTTGTGATTATTCAAAGAATCTTTAACTAGAATTTATTAATATTGTAAATACTTTCAAAGAGAGAGCTAATTTCTGCAAGATAACTTTAGCTGCTGTTTTGATGGCTGAACACCTCCTTAATGAGACTAGAATTAATTACTTAGGTAGTGATTTTTCAACGTTTTTGAGTTACAATTTCATTATTTCTTCTGTATTTTGTTATAAATCTTTGATACATTCATCCTTGAATGTTTATTGTAACTTATTGTTTAGGTAATGCTCCCTTCTGCCTTGGAAAGATACTTTCTCAAAGGCACCATTTTTTTTCACTTATGATGATGCAAGTTTTTTTGTCTCAAAAACAGGCAGCTCCAACACTCACTATGACTCATGTGTTGAAGGGATACTGCAAGTAACATTGACTTGAAAACTTAAACATCAGCTTTTGTTATACCAAATGGATTTTATAAAGGTCACATCTTATTTTTCTTTACTTTTTTATTGTGAACTGAAAAGGGAAAGGGACTGTTTTAAAACCAAGGTCAATTGAAGGGTCTGCTCCTCTGTTAAAACAAGTTTGAGAGTCTCATTGTGAGCTATGTTTATGCCGTTGGTTTGGAGGCAGCAGAGGAGATGAGATAAAATGGCATGGCATTTGGCCGACAACAGTGTGCAGATTGGTTAGTGCAATTGTGACTCCCTGTAGATGCCAGAGGTTATTCAGCCTGATGACAATTCTGAGTGGGTCCAGGTCACTGAACAGGTGACGTGGAGTTTCATCGAGACAGGGGCAGTCATTTGCTGGACTGTAAGAAGCAGACTTGGCGTGTGTGTGTGTGTGTCTCGCTCTCTCTTTCTCTCTACAGTAAAAGTAATCAAAGTCTGAAGAAAGCCAAAAAAACCACACAACACCAGGTTATAGTCCAACAGGTTTAATTGGAAGCACACTAGCTTTCGGAGCGTCAATCCTTCATCAGGTGATAGTGGAAGATACAATTCTAAGGCACAGAATTTATAGCAAACATTTACAGTGTGATGTAACTGAAATTATACATGGAAAAATACCTTGATTTTCTGTTTAGTCTTTCATCTGTTCGAATACCATGATAGTTTCACTTCTTTCATGTGTAAATCACAAAACCTTTTTTTAAAAGTTGCATTCTCAGGTTAGCTGTAACAATGGGCATTAGCTAGACAATATGTTGAAGGTGTTATCCCCCTGTGTTCTCTGTCTATGCCATGATGTTTAGATTGATTCTAATCTAAAAAGTGAGAATTCATGCAGTTTTTGAGCAAAGTACAATGTAACTCTGCAAGTACAAAAAATATATATGTGCACTTTGGTCTTTGACTGTCTGTGTGTGTGTGTCTGGGGTGGGGGAGCTTGTGAGTGTCTGTGAGAGAGAGTATATATGTGTGTGCATGCCTGTGGAGTAGTCTAAGTCTCTGCGAAGATGCCTGTGTGGGTGTGGGAGTGTGTGTGTCTGTAAGGGTGTGTGTGAGTGTCTGTGTGCATGTCTGTGTGTGTGTGTGTGTGTGTGTGTGTGTGTGTGTGTGTGTGTGTGTGTGTGTGTGTGTGTGTGTGTGTGTGTGTGTGTGTGTGTAGTGCAATGGTGGTCACCTGTAATGTGACATGAACCCAAGGTCCCGGTTGAGGCCCTCCCTATGGTTACCAAACTTAGTTATCAGCTTCTGCTCGCCCACTTTTTGCTGCTGCCTGTCCCGAAGTCCGCCCTGGAGGATGGTCACCCGGAGGTCTGAGGTCGAATGTCCTGGGCCACTGAAGTGTTCCCCAACTGTGAGGGAACACTTCTGTCTGTTGGTTGTTGTGCACTGCACAAACTCTGGGATTATTACTGGTTCTTAAACATCTTGAAATTAATGTATATTAACCATAATTTCTTGACTTTTGTGGAGAAATATAAAATTTCAAATGTGAGATTGTCTCAGTGGAGTTTGTTAATTTCATTTTATGAGCTAAGGTTTGTTCATATTGCTGAGAAAGAGAATTAATTGCTGACACATTTCAAAGAATGTGATGATGCTGGAATATTGAAAATTTGAGATTAAAAATTGCCAGAATTTGTATCAATCCTGCACAAAGAATGAGTGAGGTTGAATGACTTCTGTGTGAATTAATTTTCTTGTATTTCATTATATACTTGTTTCACTGTATTTATTGAAATGGACTCATTCAATTTGTTTCATGTTGACCTTAAGATGAAACAAATTTTGAAATGATGTTTTATCTCTCCAGGATAACATAAAGACTGCATAGAATTTTTGGAATATAAATGGAAAGAATAAAAGCTGCAAAAAGTACCAGATGTATATTTTGCACACCAACTTGAAAGTCAAAAGTGGAACAGTGTGGTATTGACTTGTTGCTTACACAAGATCATGTAGCCTTTGGAGAAGCTGAGTTTGATACTTTTTTTGAGACACATTGGCATCTGTAACTTTGGGTTGAAAAGCTGCCCAGCAACAACTAAGTTGCTCTTGAATCCAGATTTCCAGAAAACTTGCACACTGAAACAACTCATTCTCTTCCTCTGAGTTTCTTTTGTCCTAAATAGCAGTCAAAGTCAGGCAAACATACCACCTTGATATTTCAGCTGATCATTTATATACTTGTGATAGCCCATGGAATAATAGTGTTTGATGCGTGGCACACTAATCACAACTGGGTCACGTCAGAAAGATCAAACCGTTTATTTTGTGGGCCCCTTGAAAGGGAAAATACTCTGATTGATGTTTTTCTCAGCCTAGAGAGAGGCAAATTACTGGGTCTGAGTGGTCTGTGTCCTTCGCGCATTTAACTCAATGTAGTGGAGTAGAGTTCAATCCTCTTCCTGCTGGAGGTCAGGATGATCATAGTTGGAATATCCGAGGACCTTTCCTTGGTCTGGGAATCAAGCAAGTAAGACAATGGATGACAAGCCTCCCTTATTGCTGTTAATGGCCTTTGTATTACAGATTAGATCCCAGGAATGTTGGATATTGGAGTAGAATTGGATGGGTGTTATACAGTTTTAAGTTTAGTGGGGACGAGAGAGACTCATGGTTGGTGTGTTGCCTCCCGGGTGCCAGGGTGCGTGATGTCTCTGATCGTGTTTTTGGGATCCTTCAGGGGGGAGGGAAAGCAGCCCCAACTCGTGGTCCATATTGGCACCAACGACATAGGTCGGAAGAGAGATGGGGACTTGAGGCAGAAATTCAGGGAGCTAGGATGGAAGCTTAGAGCTAGGACAGACGGAGTTGTTTTCTCTGGTTTGCTGCCCGTGCCACATGCTAGTGAGGTGGGGAATAGGGAGAGAAAGGAGTTGAACACGTGGCTACAGGAATGGTGCAGGAGGGAGAGTTTTGGGTTTTTGATTAATTGGAGCTCTTTCTGGGGTAGGTGGGACCTCTACAAGCAGGATGGTCTTCATCTAAACCAGGAGGGGTACCAATATCCTGGGTGGAAAATTCGCTAAAGCTATTAAGGTGGATTTAAACTAATACAGCAGAGGGATGGGAACCAAAATTGTAGGACAGGTACAGAAGAGGATGAGAGTAGGGAGTTCCCAAATCAAGCATCTGACACTGGCAAGCGAGAACCTGGATGTGTACTCCAATGCGAGGAGCATCCGAAATAAAGTGGATGAACTGGCAGCATGGGTTGGTACCTGGGACTTCGATGTTGTGGCCATTACGGAGACACGGATAGAGCAGGGACAGGAATGACTGTTGCAGGTTCCGGGATTCAGATATTTCAGTAAGAACAGAGAAAATGGTAAAAGAGGGGGAGGTGTGGCATTGCTGATCAGGGACAATATTACAGTTGTAGAAAGGACGTTTGTGGACTCGTTAACTGAGGTAGTATGGGCTGAGGTTGGAAATAGGAAAGGAGAAGTCACCATGCTGGGAGTTTTCTATAGGCCTCCGAATAGTCCCAGAGATGTTGAGGAAAGGATAGCAAAGATGATTCTCGATAGGAGTGAGACAGGCGGGGTAGTTGTCATGGGGGACTTCAACTATCCAAATATTGATGGGGATCATGACAGTCCGAGTACTATAGATGGGTCAGTTTTTGTCCAGTGTGTGCAGGACGGCTTCCTGACACATTATGTAGACAGGCCTACAAGGGGCGAAGCCACTTTAGATTTAGTTCTGGGTAACGAGCCTAGGCAGGTGTTAGATTTGGAAGTGGGTGAGCATTTTGGAGACAGCAATCACAATTCTGTCAGGTTTATTTTAGTGATGGAAAGGGATAAGTGTACTCCACTGAGCAAGAGTTACAGCTGGGGGAAGGGAAATTACATTGCAAAGATTTAGGAAGCGTAGAATGGGGAAGGAAACTGCAGGGGATGAGCACATTAAAAATGTGGAGCTTATTCAAGGAAAAGCTCCTGTGTGTCCTTGACAAGTATGTACCTGTCAGGCAGGGAGGAAGATATAGAACACGTGAGCCATGGTTTACTAAGGAAGTGGAATCCCTGGTCAAGAAGAAGAAGAAGGCTTATGTTAGGACAAAATGTGAAAACTCAGTTAGGGTTTTGAGGGTTACAAGGAAGTCAGGAAAGACCTAAAAGGAGAGCTCAGAAGAGCCAGGAGAAGACATGAGAAGTTGTTGGCGGATAGGATCAGGGTTAACCCTAAGACTTTCCAGAGGTATATCAGGAATAAAAGAATGACGAGAGTTAAATTATGGCCAATCAAGGATAATAGTGGGAAGTTGTGTGTGCAGTCAGAGGAGATAGGGGAAGCACTAAATAAATGTTTTTCGACCATGGAAAATGAAAATGTTGCTGAGGAAGATACAGAGATACTTGCATCTAGACTAGAAGAGGTTGAGGTTGACAAGGAAGAGGTATTAGAAATACTACAGAGTGTGAAAATAGACAAGTCCCCTGGGCCGGATGGGATCTATCCTAGGATCCTCTGGGAAGCAAGGAAAGAGATTGCCAAGCATTTGTCATTGATCTTCAAATCATCATTGTCTACAGGAATAGTGCCGGAGGACTGGAGGATAGCAAATGTGGTTCCCTTGTTCAAAAAGGGTAGTAGAGACAACCCTGGTAATTACAGACCAGTGAGTCTCACTTCAGTTGTTGGTAAAGTGTTGGGAAAGGTTATAAGAGATAGGAGTTATAACCATCTAGATCAGGGACAGTCAGCATAGTTTTGTGAAGGGTAGGTCATGCCTAACGAATCTTATTGACTTTTTTAACAAAGTGACCAAACAGGTAGATGAGAGTAAACCGGTTAGATTAGATTAGATTACGTACAGTGTGGAAACAGGCCCTTCGGCCCAACAAGTCCACACCAACCTGCCGAAGCGCAACCCACCCACACCCCTACATTTACCCCTTTACCTAACACTACAGGCAATTTAGCATGGCCAATTCACCCGACCCGCACATCTTTGGACTGTGGGAGGAAACCCACGCAGACACGGGGAGAACGTGCAAACTCCACACAATCAGTCGCCTGAGGTGGGAATTGAACCCGGATTCTGGCGCTGTGAGGCAGCAGTGCTAACCACTGTGCCACCGTGCCGCCCTATGCCACCGTGCCACCCTAACACTATCCAATCTAACCCTATTGCAGGTCTCCCTCTCAGGCCTTAATGCGGCGACCAGAACTGTACACCATACTCTGGCTGTACCAGAGCTTTGTACAGCTGCAGCATAAACTCCTGGTTCCGGAACACAATCCCTCTATTAATAAAGGCCAAAGCACTGTATGCCTTCTTAATAACTGTGTCAATCTAAACCCCTCACCACATCATGACCCTGAACCTATAGCCCTAATCTTATCACAGGTAATCCAGACCCTGATACAACACTGCCTGCAACTCTAGTAGATTCACCAAGTTTAAGTGCATTTAGGTCGTAATTGATGTGGTGTATATGGATTTCAGCAATGCGTTCGATAAGGTTCCCCACAGTAGGCTATTATACAAAATGCGGAGGAATGGGATTGTGGGAGACATAGCAGTTTTGGATCAGTAATTGGCTTGCTGAAAGAAAACAGAGGTTTGTAATTGATGGAACATGTTCATCTTGGTGTCCAGTTACTAGCGGCGTACCGCAAGGTTCGGTGTTGGGTCCATTGCTGTTCATCATTTTTATAAATGACCTGCATGAGAGCTTAGAAGGGTGGGTTAGTAAATTTGCAGATGACACTAAGGTCGATGGAGTTGTGATTAGTGGTGAAGGGTCTAGTAGGTTGCAGAGAGACATAGATAAGCTGCAGAGCTGGGCTGAGAGGTGGCAAATGGAGTTTAATGCGGACAAGTATGAGGTGATACACTTTGGACGGAGTATCGGAATGCAAAGTACTAGGCTAATGGTAAGATTCTTGGGAGTGCAGATGAGCAGAGAGATCTTGGTGTCCATGTACACAGATCTCTGAAAGTTGCCACCCAGATTGACACAGTTATTAAGAAGGCATACAGTGCTTTGGCCTTTATTAATAGAGGGATTGTGTTCCGGAACCAGGAGTTTATGCTGCAGCTGTACAAAGCTCTGGTACAGCCAGAGTATGGTGTACAGTTCTGGTCGCCGCATTAAAAGAAAGATGTGGAAGCTTTGGAAAGGGTGCAGACGAGATTTACTGGGATGTTGCCTGGTATGGAAGGAATGTCTTATGAGGAAAGGCTGAGTGCCTTGAGGCTGTTCTCGTAAGAGAGAAGAAGGTTGAGAGGTGACTTAATAGAGGTTTATACGAACATGAGACGCATGGATAGGATAAGCAAACAAGGTCTTTTCCCTGGGATGGGGGAGTCCAGAATTAGAGGGCATATGTTTAGGGTGAGAGGGGAAAGATATAAAAGGGACCTGAGCGGCAACATTTTTATTCAGAGGGTGGTGCATGTATGGAATGAGCTGCCAGAGGAAGCAGTGGAGGCTGGTACAATTACAGATTTAAACGACATCTGGATGGGTCTATGAATATGAAGATTATGGCAGGATATGGGCCAAATGCTGGCAAATGTGACTAGATGAGGTTGAAATATCTGGTCAACATGGACAAAGGGTCTGTCTCCATGCAGAACATCTCTATGACTCTATGACTGTACTTCAACAATGATCTTTGTTCCATCATATGGTGGAGGTAGGGATATTTGCTGATGATTGTGCAGTTAACTTCACAACTTGTCAACTTGAAGTCATTTGTAGCAATGAACGGTATTCAGTTTTGAGCTGATATATGGCAGGTCACATTTGTGCCAATCAATTGCCAGGCAACGACCATCTGAGAGTTAAATCACCTCACCTTGACATCCAATGGGTTTTTATTGTTGAATCCCATAAACCAGCAAAATCCTGAGAGTCAACATTGACCATAAATGTAATTGGAATGATATAAACACTGTGGCTATAGGCAGCACAGAAGCTCGGCATTGTGCAGCAAATAACTTATCTCCTGCCTCCCTAAAGCCTTTCTGCAAGGCTTAAGGTGTGAGTGTAACAGCATATTCTTCATTTACCTGGATGAATATATCTCCAATAATACTTAAGATACTTGACAACATCTAGGACAAAGCAACTTATTAGATACCCTATCCACCACCTTCACTCCTGCCCACCACCGATGCACCATCTCTGCATTGTGATAGCCTCTATACCCAAAAGGGCAAGAGCATCAGGCATATAGATCACACACATTTCAGAGCCTGTTGTTACTGAGTGAAAATCCTCAATCTCTCCACCTTACAGCACTTTAGGGATACCTACATCACACACTCTGCACTGCACTTCAGATAGGCAACTGCCCATCACATTCTCAACAGAAATTAAGAATGGGCAATAAATACTAGCCACATTCCACCAACAAACAGGGAAAAAAGAACTCTTTTGTTTAGCCACTTACTGCCCAGTGAACAAATTCTGAGTTTGTTCCATGGAAATGAATGTGATGAGACATTTATGGATAACTGCAGTGTATTTTCGCTCATTCTAAGGGATAGCTCTTGTTGGAGTTTGCAGTGATGACAATTGCAGATTAATGGATTGACCCTCCAGTGATGGCTTTCTTGTGCCAACAGTTAATCTATGACTGGAAAGTACACTTTGAGGTCTTTGTCACGATAGATGTGTCAGAGGTCTTTCTGAATGATTGGGATCTTCTACAGAGAAGAGGTCTCATCCCAGAGTGTTAGAAAGTGTCTGTTGAGGAGTACGTTACATAATAATATCATATCATTATAGGTTAGTTACCTTCAAAAAACATTAAAATAATATATGTAAAATGTAAGGAATATTACAATGAAATATCAAGCAATTGAGCACACTCCCTACAACATTGTAGTTTCAAAACAAGTACAGGTTTCTCATTTCTCTGTTGGACGTGCTTATTTGAAAGTAACATGGGAATTTATTGAGACAGTTTCGTTCTGGTTTTACTCATTTTTACTCCCCAGCTCTTCATGTCAGTGTGAACAGTGGCAACCAGACATTCGATTTAGTTCATTCCCAATGGCATCTGCAGTGAGGGATTAATGATTCTGATGTAGGCACAGCATGGTGACTGAGTGATAAGCAATGGTTGACAACCAGAAAATAATACCATTGGAATAAATTAGAAACTATTAATCCACGCCAGTAGACACGAGCCATAAACTAATCAGGAGGTTAAATTGATCTGCTCCATCATGGTGAAATTATTCTCAAAAATGCCACTTTTAGATGGGTTCGTGGGGCTTAGTACAATAAATGTGCAGATATTACAAAGTGCTTCCTCTAGCATTTGATTGGCCATCCCAAAGGATTAGGTGGAGCTTAAAAGTGAACATATGGTGGATATCACATGTCGTAGATAAAAAAAGTTCTTCCTCCAACTCCAGTTTGATTTAGACCCTTCCTTTCTCCCTAATCTCCCCCACCCCCCACAATTTAATTGTCCACATTGCCCATAGTGGGCTTTGTTTGTAAATATTGGATTGGCTACACAGGTGTTTTTTTATGGGTGGTGCATAGTAATTATTTTTAGATTACTTACATTTACCCCTTCACCTAACACTATGGGCAATTTAGCATGGACAATTCACCTGACCTGCACATCTTTGAATTGTGGGAGGAAACCGGAGCACTGGGAGGAAACCCACGCAGACACGGGGAGAATGTGCAAACTCCACACAGACAGTTGCCCGAGGCGGGAATTGAACCCGGGTCTCGGGTGCTGTGAGGCAGTAGTGCTAACCACTGTGCAACCCCAAAGGGGGAAAAACGCACACTGACTTCGGTGGTGTGAAAGTCACTCTGTTGTACATGATAGGACTTCTGAGCATATCAAAGAAATGCTGTTGTGGCTCTTCTGGTGAGGAAGTGGTGTCCCTAGCTCTAAATCAGGAGACAGGTTCAAGTTCCAATCTGCTCCAGAGGTTCATTGTAATACCTCTGAATGTGTTGATTGGGAAAAAAAATACATTGTTGTTTGTCTCCCTCCAACTCCATTTTAATTTAATCTCCTTGCTGTCTCCCTACCTTCCTCTAATTTTGTTATTACTGCACTTCCCAGGTGGGCAATGTTTGTTCATTGTTAATGTTTAATTCTTTCCATTAGTTAATTTGGTGGTGGGTTCACCAAAAAAGAAAGAAGAGGGGGAAAGCAAAAAATGTGGTCACTGACAAGTTACTTAATGTACCCAGTCAATGTAAAGCTAAAAACGCTTATGCATTATTGGGTACATTGCAATGATCGAGAAAGGGAAAGTGATGGTCTACACTATTAACCCAAAGATCCAGGTAATGTTCTGAGGAGCCAAATTCAAATGCTGCCGTGGCAGATGGTGACATTTCAATTTAATAAAAATCTGGAATTATAGTCCAATGATGACCACGAAACTGTTGTTAGTTATTGGAAAAAACCATCTGGTTCACTAATGTCCTTTCTGGAAGGAACCTGTCATCCTTTCCCGTCCGGCTTACATGTGACTCCAGACCTAAAACAATGTGGTTGACTCTTTACTACCATCTGGGCAATTAAGCACATGCAATAAATGCTGGCCTAGCCAGTGAGACCAGAACGAACTAAAAAAACAATTCTGTGTCAGTTACTAAAAGGTCTTATTGATCATTGTGTGGTCTGTGTTTTCAATATTGTGTGGGAATTTTAATATCCTTCCTCCAAAACTCCACAGATAGACTGGAGTGGGTTCTGCAAAAAACAGTAAGGAGGTTATTTTGACATTGGCCAGTGGTGTGAAGTGCGTGATAATGAATCGATAGGCAGTTTTGTATCTTCTGTGATTTATATTTCCACTTTAGAAGTTCATGTTGGAACAACTCTAAGATGGGCAGTTACTTTGCTACCACCTGTTGCAGTTTTGTCATAGAATCCCTAAAGTATGGGAGCAGGTCTTTCAGCCCATCGAGTCCACACCAACCCTCCCACCCAGACTCACCCCTACCCCTGCAACCCTGCATTCCCCATGGCTTACTCACCTAACCTTCACACTACAGGCAATTTTTAGCATGGTCAATCAACCTAAGGTACACATCTTTGGGAGGAAACCCACGCAGACATGGGGAGAATGTGCAAACTCCACACAGACAGTCGCCTGAGGCTGGAATCAAACCTGGATCCCTGGTACTGTGAGGCCATAGTGCTGACCGCTGAGCCACCTTGCCACCACCATGTCATCACTAGTATTGCCCAAAATTAAAACTATGTCCTGATTTTTTTAGTGAGACTTGAGTTCCAAGTTATTCTAATGTGCATGTATCCTGTTCAACTCAGAACTAAATGTTTCTTGACAGTACAGAAATGAAAAAGGATATGCTCCTCATTTCTAAAATGCTGACAAGATAGGTGAAAAGTGATATTTTAACCTGTGAGCACAGAACCAGAGAACGTGACTGTAAAATTAACAAACCTGTTGTGGACCAGCTCAAATCCCCTCAAAACATATCAAAGAGATGGCCTAGACCCTAACTTTCATCATATTTAAAGGCAAATTTTAGGTAGATGTGATTTGATTGGTCAACCCTACTAGACTTGCAGCAAAACACAGTTTATTCTTGTACCACTATTAAAATATATAAAAAAAGAATTAGTGTAACTGTCTACTTAAAAGATAAATTTTTTTAACTACTAGTCATCAACTGTGCCAGTGTGGCAGCATTCCAAAATCCTACCATTTAGCAAAGGCAAATTCAGCAAAACAGATTTCCCTCACTTGCTATTTTCTCCAGGCCAGGAGAAAGGAAAAACCAAAAGAATGAATCGAGCACAAGAGAGGGAACTCAAGCTTTTGCAGCAGCGGAGACAAAGCTGTATCAGCAGCTTCAAATCCAAAACCCTCAACTTCAACAACTGAAAGTAAAACTGAAACCTTGGGTCTCTGTGAGCATGACTCCACCCACACATGCTTCTTTCATCTAATTCTTTTGAAGAAACCAAAGCTCCTTTTTCCACAGAGCAGACACCTCAGCACCAGGTTTACTACACCAGAGAATCAGGACAGAACAAATCCCTTTTAAAGGCACATTGCATCACAAACCAAAATAAGATTATTCGTTCCAGAGCAGTCTATATATAAAGCTCATGCTTTATCCAAACAAACTAGCTCTTAGCAAAACACTAACTATTTAAATCGAGAGGAGTCTTCTTTTCCTACACAACGCTGGTGTCCTCTCCCTAAGCCACATGCCTACAGAAATCCCCCCCACCCTCACATCACAATCCAGGCCCTGTAGGCAGTATCCTCTGGTCACAACCACACCTCCTTGGTTTCACTGCTGAGCACAAGAGTTTTTGGTGGCTGATTGGTTGGCACTTCTCACTAGTTGTGACCTCTGCCCCTTGGAGCCCTAACTCCA